>NW_027109974.1:77331-122697 GCF_000696795.3 Halyomorpha halys | reverse complement strand
GGACCTTCTAATTTAAGTTAATGTTTGAAGTACCACCAATGGGTGGTTCCTTCCCAAGATTTTCAAGTGTATATGAAACATACTACATATTTATCTATTGTATTATTTTGTACAGTTGTAAATTACATTAAATAAATAACTAAAAAAAAAAAAATTCTGTAATCTAGTATGAGAACACTTCAGTTTTTATATTGGCATTGCCAGAAGTTTTAATTTTTCAATATGGACACTTTTCCTCTATTGTTACAATATTGTGTTCCCTCATAATTATCACCCTAAATAGACCCTAGTATCGCTGTATCTCTTTACCCCTGTTAGATCCCAACTTCCTATATACGATCGTCCCGATTTTGATTGCTCCCATCCTGTCTGTGACCTTTAAATTCTCCCGTGTTACCCTCCTGGATTTTTCCTTTTCCATTCTTCCCCGGGTCTTTCTCATAACTTTCTTCGAGCAACATGGTTGTTGTTTATTTCTTCTCAGTTTGCTGCCGTGCCCTCAGAGTCCCGCTGGTGTCCTCGAAGCTCAAAAAGGGTCTTAAATGGTAAAAAAATCCGTAACTGTATGTACGGAATGATTGTATGCCACATTCTTCACTTTGACATTGCTACATCTGGTTCCAATCCCTTGTCAATCTGATGTAAGCGAAGATGGTCACTCAACGTGCCATGAAGCCGCTCTATGCTTCCTCTGCTCTTGGGATGCCCTAGTGTGTTGAGATGCCATATTACGTCCAGGTCCTTCATTTCTGTTCGAATCATGGCGTTATCGAATTCTCTGCCTGAATCTGATGTGATGTGCTCCGGAACTACGTAAAATTGAAACCACATTTGGAGGGCCACCAGTACTGCTTCTAACGACTTTTCCTGTACCTGATGCGCCATTGCCGGATTACTGAAGAAATCAATTATGGTTATCCGTTTAAATCCTCTACACGTGAAAGTGTCGACCTGTAGGTCGTTGAGCGGTGAATCTGCGGTAGGTGTCTACTCTTGTCAGTTCGAATTTTCTTACAACTTCTGTGATTGTCTTCTTCATCCCTCACCAAAAGTAACTCCACCTCCCTAGCGCTTGTCTCTTTATGATCTCAAGCAGTGTTTCGGCATTCCTCCCTTTTCTCCCAGTTCTTTTTCCAACTGAATCTTCAGTAACATGAATAGAAATTGCATCCGACCCTGTACTTTGATTTCCTCCATCATCTCGCTGAGTTTATCAGCGATTCTGTTGTAGCGTGCCAGAAGTTCTGCGGTATACCGCTCACTAGTCTGTAGTTTTTTCGTTTCTCTGATCATCATGAATATATTCTCCTCTGGGGTCCACCGTCCTCCTCCGAATGCCATATTTAGTCTTTCTTTGATGACCTTCTAAGGGGTCTCTTCATCCTCCTGAATATGATTTAGGATAATTATTTTTACTTGATAGACTACCGCTGCTTTCAGTGCTTTTGCATCCTCGCTATCCAGTAGATCCACCGACATCTTCGCTTCTATTCGCCCCATTAGGCAATCGCTCCCTTTTAAAAAATGATTTAATATCCCAGCCTCTCTGGTGAATTTTTCTAGGTCCGACACTGCCTTTCTCAGGTCCTGGGCGGTTGCCGTACGGACCTTAATTCATTATAGCATCGTGGTATTAAATAGCGCTAAAGAGACTTCTGGTAGTGGCTGAATCTCCTTCGGAGGTGGGTTACCTGCTTCTAAAGTTTGGTTGACTGCAGCTTGAGGTTCATTGTTTTGGTTCATATTCTCCAGGTTCAAAATTGCTCTTCTCTCAATTCAGTTACCGATCATAATTCAAAGAGATGAATGAAAAAAAAAATCTTTTAGACAGAAAATTACTCCCGTTAGACTGAAAAGTTCCCGGGTTTCGGCACAAGTTATCTTTTTCTGAAGTGAAACTAAAAATAATAGGTGCGAGAGGAGTGTGAAATGAAACGCTCGAAATACTCTCAAAGACTGGTCTATCTGCGGAGTCTGTCCGTCTATGTATGCATAATATACATATATATTAAGTTACGCCCGAAGCACGATAACAGCTGACCGGTCGTATCAGCTGATCGAGTCGAACAGCTGATTGATATGTATATTTAGAAGTAGTGGACTCAATAAAGAGCATTCTATTTCTGGAACCCGTGAGAGTCATTTCATACCCTTTTCATTGTTTTCACTCGACAATAGTTAAGTGGTGCCGAAACAGTTTTTAGTCATAAAAATTTCTTTTTTCTTTGTTCTCTCTGAATTATTGCCAATAGCGGAATAGTGAGAGCTGCAGTTTTGAACCTTGAGGATCTCAACTTCAACAACCCACCTCTAGCCGCATTCGACCAACCTGTAGCTGCAGGGAACCCACCTCCGATAGAGATTCAACTTCTACCAGAAGTATCACTAGCGCATGTTCACGCCACGACGCTGGAATGGATCAAAGTCCGCACGGAAACCAACAAAGACTTAAAAAACACAGGTTCCGACCTTGAAAGTTTCACCGGGGAGACTCCCCAGTAAGCCATTTCCTGAAAGGGGTTGACCGACTGATTGTCGGAATAGATGCGAAGACAGCCAAACACCTGCTTGACAGTGAGGATGCGGGGGTGTTAAGGGTGGCAGTCGTTTTCAGGGTGAAAAGAAGTATCCTTAATCTAATTCAAGCGGATATGGAGACACCCCGGAGCGTGATAAAAGCAAGATTGAAGAATTTGGAGGAGGATGGTGGGCCCCAGAAGAGGAGATATTTATGATGATTAGAGAGACGAAGAAACCAAGACAGTTTGATGGGCAGCATGCCGCAGAACTCCTGTCACGCTACTACACAAATCGGCGATAAACTCAGCGAAATAATGGAGACAATTCAGGTACTGTGTCAGAATCAATTCCTATCTAATGTACTAAAGATTCAGTTGGCAAAAGAGTTGGGGAAGAAGGAGGGAATGCCGAGAGAACGCTCGTTCGTAGAATGTGCTCAGGAACTTATATACACAAGCGCCCGGGAACAGGAATCCAGAATGGTTGTTGAAGAACAAGGATGAAAGAGAAGCACAATCGGCCAAGGACTACTCCGCCGCCCTTGAGAAGAAGAGAGTACAAGTATAGGGGTCGGGAGAAAACGCTGAAAAGTGTCATGGTGGGCACCGAACTCGTTGTTTCGAGTGTGGTAACGATGGATACATAGCCCGGCAATGCCCATACATATATCGAAGAAGGAATATGGACGAAGGCGAGCCAATGGACGTTAATGCCCAACAAGTAAGGAGAAAAAGCCTTCGGTAGAGACTGAGCGGATCGTCAAGTGAGTCGACTGGGTAAGTGAGGAGCTAAAGGGGACATTTTAACAATTCATGTAATAATAATTATAACCTTTATTTATTCTGGGATTGATCCCTTTAGAATAATATACAGCCATTAGAATTAGGTTTTAAAGCCTTAGAGTAAAATACAAAATAAAAATGAAATTATAAAACGTCATAAAATACTATAAACCAGTGAATTAGAAAAGATATGAACCACAATAATTAACAAAGTATATAAAATAAAAATAGAACCAATAAAATAAAACTATATGTCATATCATAAAACATGAGATGACTAACTTCTTATAATAAATAAAAGGAGTAAAAATCAAATACAATTAAACTAAAAGTACTAATTGGAAAGGTACAATTTCTGCTAATTTACATATTTACAAGTATAAAACGAAAAACTGAAGCATTAAATGCAGAAAATATAAAAGCCTTGTCAATTGTTATTTTTCCGGAATTGGGTGGACAGAAGGTGGTCGAAGATACGAGATTTGAAGTTGGGAGGTGTATTGGAACTACGAATGAAGAAGAGAATACAATTCCACAGGGAAGAGGAGCGGATGAGGAAAGATCTACCAAAGGCTGCGGTACGATGGGCAGTTACAACTAAGTCTGAAGGCCGTGAGCGGGTATTGCGGAAATGTACTGAGGATTTAAATTGAAGGATATCAGAGATGTACGATGGACAGCGGGATTGGATAATTTGGTAGGGGAAGGAAGCAAGAAAATATTTACGACGAAAGGAGAGGTAAAGCCACTTCAATTCTTTATAAAATCGGGCGACAGAGGCTTCCCTGGGGACCTCAAAGATGAATCGGACAAAGCAATTAATTAAAGTTATAATTTTGCTTCGAAATCCCCAAAGACACCCCCGTAAACCACACAGCAATAATGGGGGATGTTAAGGAAGTAACCAGGTTCCAGGTGTTTGAATAGCAACCAAGTTGGTCATGTCTCTTACCTTTTTTTCTTTTTTAAATCTTTGTTTTAGCAAACGCTTAACTGGTGCCGAAATCCGGGAATTTTAGATACCGTAGTAATTTTTTCATTTAAAAAAATTTTTATCATCTTCAATTTCTTTTTTTTCTCTCTCTCATTTTTTTTTAAATAATGGCTGCTAATGACAACGGGATCAATACACAAGCGGTTTTGGACCTGGAAGCTTTGCATGAATTAAAACTTGCTCTAGAATGCACCTCCCACAGAGGGGATTTCTCTACTACAAGAAGTCTCTCTTGCGGAAGCTCAAGCCACGACACTAGAGTGGATCAAAGTACATACGGCAACCACTCAAGACTTGAGGAAGGCCATTTCTGACCTCAAACGGTTTATCGGGGAAACAAGAGAACTGAGCCATTTCATAAAAGGGGGTGACCGACTAATAAGCCGAATAGAAGCGAAGTCTATTGAAAATTTACTCGTCAGTGAAAATGCGGAGGCATTTAAAGTAGGGGTCTTCAGCAGATTTAAGAAGAGCATCATCAATTATGATATCCATGATCATCAGGGAAACGAAGAAACCGGAACGGTCTAGTGAGTGTTTGGTCTATAGTGACACCAAGGTTTTTAACGTATGGATTGAATTGTATCGGATTGTTGTTTAGGAGTAAGGTTGGAATATGAGGAATAGTTTTCAGGAGGTGATTGTATCCTATTACGATTGCCTTAGTCTTCTCTGCAGTCAGCTTAATCTTGTTTTCTTGAGCCCAGTGAATAATTCGATTCAAATCCTCTTGAAGCTTCTCCGTGGCAACCAATAGGTTAGAAGGTTGGAAGGAAAGGTAAATTTGGAGATCATCAGCGTACAAATGGTATTGAGAATGTTGGATAAGGAGGGGAAAGTCGTTGATGTAGATTGTAGGGTAGGGGAAAGCGATAAACCTTGAGGGACACCACAGGTAAGGAGTTGAGCCATTGATGGTGGTTTATCTGGAACCAATACGTACTGGGAGCGATCGGAAAGGAAGGATTGAAACCAGCGCAAAACACTGTTGGATAAAGGAAGATTTCGTAGTTTGTTAAGAAGGATGTTGTGATCTACCATGTCAAATGCTTTGGAGAAATCAAGGAGGATTAGGATAGTTAGGTTTTGGTGTTCCATGGCAGTTTGGAGGTCGTGGGTTATTTTAAAGAGAGCGGATTGTATTGAATAGCCAGGTCGAAAGCCGGATTGGAGAGGATTGATGAGGGAACGTTCTTCTAGAAAGTTAGAGAGTTGGTTTTGAACAAGGCGTTCTAACGGTTTTGAAAGGTTAGAGAGGAGAGAAAAGAGGCGGAAGTTATTAGGTGAAGAAGGATTTGGGATTTTATTTAATGGTCGAACTAAAGCGGTTTTTAAACGAGAAGGAAATGTGGCATTTTGCAAGGAAAAATTGTATATATGATAAAGCATGGGAATAAGGACTGGGAGACAGGATTTAATCAACTTAACAGGAATGTTGTCTAGTCCATGATCTTAGAATAGTGGCTAGTAATTCTTCGTAAGCACTGTGGGGAAAAAAAAGAAGTTTTTAGTTATTTGGGTTATCAGTAAAGATTGATGGATCAGTAGCACTGCATGTGAAATGGTTGTTGAGATCGTCATGTGTTATTGGAAGGGAGCTAAAGTTATTGGATTCTGGTAGGGATAAATTTCGGGGTATTTTCCACTTGGATTTGGGATCGGGAGCATTGGAGAGGGCATGCTGAATGTGAAGGGATTTACCACGTCGAACTGCTAATTGGGTTGCATTACAGAGTAGTTTAAAATGAAAATAATCTGCAGACAGGCGAGTCCGACGAAATTTGTGTCTAGCTGCTTCTCTTTGTTTTATCATTTCCTTTGTTTCCGGAGTAAGCCAAGGTGCAGTTGGACGGCGTAAGGTTCAGGTTTTTAGCCGACCATGGATATTTAATATGGATTGCAGATGTGAAGTGAGGGTGGAAACCATAGGGTCGATGGAGTTATAGGAGTGTATAATGTCGCAGTGGACGGAATCAAGGTCAGGTTGTAGGGATCCGACCCGTGTCAGGGGAACTACGGATGCGCTGCTGAGAGTGCGTAAGGACGTGAAGGAGAGAGCGGAGAAATATGTCTTATTGATCATGTTTGACATCTCTTCCGCCTTCGACAGCGTTTGGTGGCCTCCTGTACTCCAGCGGTTGCAAGAGCTTGACACCCCCTGTAATCTATACTCCCTCGTAGGTAGTTACCTCAATAATAGGAGTGTCAAGTTCAGGGGTAACTACTACAAGGTCGAGAGAAAAATCGAAAGAGGATGTCCGCAGGGTTCGGTCTTAGGGCCAGCTCTGTGGAAGCTAGTGTTCGATGAGTTGCTGCAGGAACTAGAGGACAAGGGGTTCCTTGCCACGACCTACGTCGACGACCTGGCTGTCATCGAGGCCAAGAACAGCAGATCCAAACTAAAGACAGAAGCGGAGAACACCTCTCACACTCGGCACACCGCCAGTCTCGTAGGAGAGTAGTGCGTGAAGAGGAAGTTGAGTATGGCAGCAGCCAAGACTCAGGCCATACTCACAAGAGGCTCCACGGACAGGGCTCATCCTATCACCCTAGATATTCAAGGAGAGAGGATTAGTCCGGGTGAGGAGGTGACATATCTTGGTGTGAGGATAAGAAGAAAATTACCACTTCTCACCTGGTGTATCTAAAGGACAGGGTGACACTGTTACTCGATGGATTAAGTAGGATAGGGGGTGCAACGATGTCCATATATAAAGGTGTGATCTTGGACATCCTGAGGTACGCATCCCCTGGGTGGAGCCGAAACCTCACGTAGACAAGGAAGAGAAGACAGGCCACCATACAGAGACTGGCTCTGCTGAGGGTCACGAAGACATATAGACCGGTCTCACATGAGGCAGTGCAGGTGCTGGCCGGAGCGATGCCCCTGGACCTCATCCTCAGGGAGGATGTCCTTAAATATGAAGTTAAGAGGCAGGGACTAGAAGCGCTGCCGGAGGAATTGCGAGAGAGGATCGGTGAGACTCCAAACTTATGGAAGAAAATACTGCGAGAGGACTCAATACAGGAGTGGTATGGACGGTGGGCAGCAAGCCAGATGGGCGCTACTTTGAGAAAATTCTTCCCTACCGTGCTTTCTAGATTGAAGGCTAAATGGGTCCTCCCAGACTATTGGGTCTCACAGATCCTAACAGGGCACGGGGGGTTTCAGGGAAAGCTGCAGAGCTTTGGAAAGAACGTCGACCCCCGATGCCCAACGTGTGGAGTTCCTGAAACAGCAGAACACATAATAGATTGCGGGATTTACGCCCTCGCCGAGTCTGAGTTTCCCTGTTTGATAGAAGAAGAGAATTATCCCTTCTTCAGGGAGTTCATTTACGGGTGGAAGGAGGTGGTGGGTCCCACTCATTTCACGATGGGAAGGGCTTGACCGCCCAAGATCGGCGAGCCACTAGGAGATGAGGAAGCTGACTCAGACTGAGACCAGGAGGGCTGGACTAGCCTGGTAACTGCATGACGGATGCAGTAGACAAGGTGCAGCTCCATCAGTAAGGCGCTAAACCTAGCGCTGGGCTGCACCACAGTAAATAAAAAAAATTAGTAATTGAATAATTAATAAAAGATTAAAAAAAAATTGGTGATCTTTGGGAGCAGTAGCATGCGCAAAACCCAACGCACTATCCCACTGCTCCCGCACCCTGTATGCCAGAAATGGCAAGGGAGGGGGTTAAAAAAAAAAAAAAGACTCTGAACTTGAAATTGATTCTATTATAAGTTTTTAACCTTATCAACAATTATGGTTTTGGCTGGTAACTCAAAGAAATGAAAAAGTTAGTATGAACATACATATTTACATATGTACATCCTACCTCTATTACCCAAAAAGTAAATCTACCTTGGACCCTAAAACAAATCCAGGCCGGACCCCAAAAACGAATTAGCCCAAGCCCTTAAATTGTATCAACCCCGAGGCCCAAACATAATCTGCCACGGGTACCAAAAATGAATTCATGCCATACCCTAAAATTGAAATCGACCCGGGTTAAAAAACAGATCTTCCCCTGGCTCCAAGCTTATATAAAATAATTCTAACCCGGCCCCAAAATGAGTTTGACTCGTATTGTATATATGGTAAGTATGGTCTCATTCATGGTTGTTATGCTGTTTTCAGAAAGACTCTAAATGATAAACATGTTTAGTCTTCCAATTATTATGAAAATTTCAAAGAATGGTTAAGAACCACTCCAAAGACAATTTTTAGATACATTTTTAAAAGATGGGTAAGCATTGTTCATTCATTATATGACCATTTTTTATTAGATATTTGCAACTTGGTGCTTTAGTTGGAAATATTTCGTAGGTAACAATAAATTTGTAGAACTTTTTTTAGTTTTCAGTATTATTAGGTCTATACCACAATAAAGCGTGATTTTTAGCGAACCATAGAGAATGTTGAATATTTTTGGGAATTAGTTGGTCTTCCAAAAAGAATTATTTGTTTTTCAATACTCCTTAAAAATTTTCGCCATCTACAAACTGACGTCACCATTAGAAAGTGGAGGTAGATGTATTTCAGTTTCCTCGGTATTAAAGATCGGTCTGATACAATTATTAATTTGTATATAACTATTTAAGTTTCTACCAAATATAAAATTTAATGATATTTGATCAGTATTGATTTACTTTCCCGGATAATATACTTTTACTTTCGTTATCATGAAATCAATATGTATATTGAATCAGATGTGAGGTATAGTTTTGTGACTACGGGTGTGTTTGTATAATGAACTCTTCTGTTTAGGTTGGAATTATATCGTTTAGGTTTTGTGTGGTAAACATGCAGAGAAGTGGTAAGTTGATTATATGTTTTTAATTTGTTCGTTAAAGTTTTATTTTTTCCTTGTAACGTTTTGTTGAATGCTGTTAGTCTAACCTGGCGCCAAAACTTTTAATTGTATTTTGAATTGAGCAAATTGATTTTCTTCATTTAAACTTCCGAACGAAATATTTAAAATCGTTTGGTTATAAATATCAGATTTCAGAATTTAAATCTATGGCTTTGAGGCTGTCTTAAGGATTATCAAGTTTTCTGTCACATTTTAACTAGATTGTTGATGTATTATTTGTATTATACAGAGCTGTCTCACTTTATTCAATACTTATTATGTTGTTTGAACATGATTGATATTAGTTATTTATGATAAAAACATCATCATCAAGTCCTCACAATAATTTCATTTATTTAATTCATTACCATTTGCTTTCAATTACTTGACTGTATTAATGTTCTTTTTAAAATGAGTATGTCAATGATGTATATTTGATAGCAATTGTAAAATACGAACAAATGATTATTCCCATTGTAACCTTTTGTTCCCTTCGACAACATGTCATATGGACAACCATTCCAGTTTTAAAACTTCTATTATTAAAAATAACACTAGTTCTCATGGATATATGGTTTTTGGAACAGCCTGGTCCATGTTATCTTTGAATTCTATACAATCTAAGCGATTTTATATTGTTGTAAAGGTAATCTTTAAATAAATTCAGTTTTCTATATATACCTTTTTTTCTATTTCTTTTATTTTAAACGTTATTAGTTATAAGCTGCTGTGATAGACTGTCACTGATCTTTACTAATTATTTTTCTTTTATTTTTTCATGTTTGCACCATTATTCACATTCTTTGAATCATAGCTGTGAGTACTCTTCCATTAATTATATTATTACTATTGATAAGTTAATGTTAATTAGCTATAGTGATTCACCTGCATTTGTTATTTTTAAGTAATAAAATGATTATATAAATATATTCATATACATTATTATTATATTTATTAATTTATTGAATTACATTATTTTATTTGGATATGATTAATTTCTGTCACATTTTGTGTGTTGTGTGTAAATGTGTTGTGATATGTTTCCAATTCTAAAAAATCCTTAAATTTAAACCTTTTTCTGTTACAATTAGTAATGTTATTGCACTCTTGGATAAGCATTGGGTTATTTAACCAAATTTATGTTCTCCTTCTTTTTTTAATTAATTTGTTTTTGTCAATGGATATTTTACCACTTACCCTGACTGCTTTCATTTTAAAAGTATTTATCATATATATGATTAGTTGTTAAGTTTCACTTTATGCTATTCATAATTTTAAGTGTTATTCTTATTTTAATATGGTGATGTGAATTCTATAATTTTATTATTTAAAGAAAAAAAAAACATAAATAGTAAGTAATGAAGTATATTTAAAATTATTGAATTTATGTGACTTCACAATGTTTTTTTTTTCAAAAATATTTGTATTAATTAATATTCAGGATTTTAAACTATTAACTTATCTAAATCTGTGTATGCGTGTTTGCGTGTGCCTGTGTGTATGTTATTTTATTTTTTTTAAACTCCTTTAAATTTTCTGCTTATCATTTTTCTTAGACTTACCTTGTTGCAACAATAATGATATTATTTAAGTATAACCAAAGGGGTGGGAGTGATAAAGGTAAGGGGGAGGGATAGTGATAGCTGCACAGTCAGTCTTTGCAATGAGTGCAGTTAAGACCCATCTAGGGAGAAAACCAAGTCCACCTCCAATTCTTCCGAAATATTCAAGTGTTTGTTTATATTTATTGTTTACTAGCAATAATTTTATAGGAGTATTTTATTAATTATTTCATTAAACATTTAGGCTCCCTTCCTTTCTTTATTATTGTCTGTCTGTATTCATTACTCTTTCAATTGTTTCTATACTTATGTTTATATTTTATAAATATGTTGAATATTTATTTGTCCAGTCTGTAGTGTTATAATTTTGTGTTTCAGGCTGTTATTTGTTTCATAGTATTCTGAAAATGAACTCTTTTGCTTTAATATTTGTTTTTGTTTACTCTTAACATTTTATTACATTAAAAAAAAATGTAGATAAAATTTTGTTTCAAGTGCTGAACTATTAGTTATATTTATGATCCCTAAAATTTGATATCATTTGAAACCTTTGTTGTTGGTTATTGGCTAGACATCTGGTGAACACATGCTTTCCAAATGGCTCCAACTGATTCCTGGATTTAATCTATCCACTTCCCTCTTTCTCTTGTTAAAAAATATTAAATATTCTTATAGTAAAATTGAGGTTTCTTGAGGTTAATAAAAATTATACCAATAGTATTATTACCAGAAGGAAATTCCTGATCTTGTTGTTGCTCTTTTGAATACTAATATTTCATTGATGTGTCATGAATAGCTATTGTTCTATTCCTTTTCTATTGCAGTTACTATCAGTATTTTACAATTATTTTAATTAACATTAAACTACACGACTATTAATTTAATTATTTATGTTACCAAAAACAAAAATTTAACAAATTAAAGTACTGCAATTTAAAACTTTAAACATACTTGGACAATTTAAATAAAATAAATTATAAAAAATAATATCACTCACTTATCAACAATATGATGAGTGAGTGATATTAGTGTTTAGATTATTTACAATTAAATGTATTTGTAATTAAAAGGAATAATGACATACTTAGATTAATGATATTAGAATTTGGCAGAATATACGTATATATATTTTTTTTTAATTTAAAACTCTTTCTTCAAATTTTAACTTAGGTTAGCTAAAATTAATTTACCAGAGCACCCATTAAATAAGTCTTATAGTTTCCAAATCAATTAAACTAATTGCATCAGATCACCATTATTCTTTGTCATAAACCTGGGACATCCTCTCCTCTTTTATCCTTAAATAATGTTCTGTCTATTATTTATTCAACTAATCTACACCTTGGATTTCATTTCATCTTCTAAAATAAATCTTCAACGATAGGAAATTGGATGAAAATGGCAATACGTCCCTCTTTGATTGTGACTATTTCAATATTACTATAATCCATTATATATCTTTGTATAAATTTAGAGACAAAACAGATTCAACTTGGTTAAAACACTACTATATCTCTCATAATTTTTATGAATAGTTGTTAAGTCTCAATTAATATTTATTTTTTTAATTAATAAACTGAAAAAGGCTGTATGTTTTTATACATATTTTTTTTTTTATCCACAGTTACAATCGAAAAGAGAACTCTTCTTCAAAAATGAATTACCTTCTGGTAGTGTCAATAGTGTCAATGATAACCCAGTGCCAGTTTGTGCAAGTACACCATTAAAAGATCCATTAAACAAACGACAACATGAGGTTGAATCCTCAAGAGGTTCTTTGCTAATATTTATTCCTTTTCATTAAATTCTATTATTATTTTGCTATATTTTAAAAATTTTATTTAAATTGGTTTGTAGTACATGAAAGTAATATTGGAGATACATTCGATCGTTTCAATAAATTGGATAGGGATCGCACATTGCCTGAAAAAAAAACCAAAGAAATAGAGAGTTATGTTGGCTTCGCAAATCTCCCAAATCAGGTTTACAGGAAAGCTGTAAAAAAAGGTTTTGACTTCACACTGATGGTTGTAGGTATGCACTTGTAAATAAATTTAAAATTATTTTATATTTTTCTTTTATGTTTATAATGAATAATGTATTCTGACAAGTTGATGCTAGGGTTATTGTATTTTTAATTGGAAATATATTTTTAATTGGTAAATGCTTGAAGAAGTTTGTCGGGGGGGTGCGGTCAGCAAAGAACAACTTAAATAAACAAAACCATATTTATTTATTTTATGCCAAAATCGGCATAAAATAAATAAATATGGTTTTGTTTATTTATGTTGTTCTTTGCTGACCGCACCCCCCGACAAACTTCTTCAAGCATTAATCTACGGTCAACTATCTACACCTCAATATTAATTGGTAAATATTAGATATTCCTATATTTATGGTTCATTATCTGTGGATTGTCCTTTTTTTTCTTTTCTATTCTATTTTTCTAAAGTGGGTATAATTTGCTCAATCCACGATTTCAGCCAATTGAATCTTTATTAATTAAAACTGAACCAACCATAATTTAATCATTAAATTTTCAAATTTTGATAATTGATAATATCTCATTTAATGAGGAGAAGATGGTTGGGGGTGCGGTCAATGAAACACAAATAAGTATGACTAACTTATTTTAATGTGCCGACGTTTCGGCTAGAGTTTCTAGCCTTCTTCAGGGCTGCTTGCTGAAAAGTTAAGCGCCTCACTTGCCTCACAAGTCAGGCGCTTAACTTTTCAGCAAGCAGCCCTGAAGAAGGCTAGAAACTCTAGCCAAAACGTCGGCACATTAAAATAAGTTAGTCATACTTATTTATGTTTCATTGACCGCACCCCCAACCATCTTCTCCTCATTTATCATCCACGGTCAACTATCTCTCATAATTATCTCATTTAAATATCATCATTGAAATTTCCATTTTTACTGTAAACTGTTTATGTAATATTTTGTTTATTATTATATGTACAGTTGAACCTTATTGGTTGAACCTACGTATATTTGAAGGTGATACTGAAAAAATTGTAGTCCTTATTTTAAAGGTAAAGAGAAAAATAAGTTATTTAAGACTTAAGAAGGTTCCAGTAGAAAAACAATGAGGTCTTATATATTGTCAGCATTGAGATTTCATACTGCTAGGAGAATTCAAAGTATATAATATTCATCGGTTTTGATGAACCTAAGTTCCAAAAATGGCAAGATGTAACTTTCAGAAAGGTCTTCACTGAAACTGTCACTCTTGTGCCTAAGTTTATTAAACCATTGAAAGGCTTTAAATTGCTCTATTCATTGGAAAACTTAACTAATTGTCTATATTTATGTGAACATCGTATATTAATTTTTAAATTGGCTTCTATATAAAATGAAATTCACCTCTGAAATCAGGTAGCTTGTGAAACTTTTAAGTCACATTTCAACAACATTTCGTTCTTTTGTTCAACTTTCTCAGAAAATATACCTGCAGTTTCTATGATTCATTTAAATCTGAAAATACTTCTTGTGGAATGCAAGAATTTGATATTAAATGATATCCTCTATTGCAACACATTTTTTGAACCTTATTACACGTTATAACTTGAGATTTAATTTCATTGATAATGTAAAGAAATGAAATTTCATCTTTTTTCTACCGGACCCTTCATAGTTAATATTCACTCAGTTGAAAAATCTGTGTCATAAAAAAAAAAACAGTTTAATAATTAAGTTGAGGATTTGAACAATTGAGGTTAATAGTTAGAATTGTACTTCTCTATGATTAATTACCACTTTTTTTTATAAACCAGCTACTCTTTTAATTTTGTTACCTTGTGTTAAAACTGTGAAATCTTGTTTCTTATTCATATTCAGTAGAATCCCGATAATTTGTATTGCCAAGGATCAGAGGCTTAGTTATGAACTATCAAAATATTCTGATAATCGGGATTATCAATAGTTTGAAAAAAATATATAAAAATACGCGCTAATAAGATCTGTACAAAATGTTATTAATATGTATACCTTAAGTGTGGTTATTGGTTAAAAGGACTTAAAAGAATTGATTATGTATCCCAACTTGTCTTTTCACTCACAAAATGGTCTATAGCCACTTTCCTCCATGAATATTTTCAATTTTGTAAAGAGCTTTTTATAAAATCTTTTGAAACAACCATCACTTGGATGAAAGTGTTTTTGTCTCATTTTTGAAAAAACTGTTTCTTGGGTACTACAATTACAAGGCTCTTAACACTGAGTAGAAATTAAAATTTAAGCTACTTTAAAAAGGCATGTATTATGTTTTTTACATGGTAGATAGTTTGTAATATTGAACATGGAATCAAATGTTAACAAAATTTTAGAGCTATTCTTGAATAAAATAGACTTCTGGTCATCTGTTGAGATCAAAAATTTATTTTTTTACTTTTAATCCAAACTTAAACAAGATGTCTAATAATGAGAATACTTGATTTTATCCTCTTATTTTTTATGTTTCTTGGACTATATTGAATATACATCGGCCATTGTTCTTTATTTCAATAGCTTTAATATGACAGATAGGTATTTTTCATTTCAAGCTAATGAAAATGATTATTTTAAATGCTCCAACCCTAGTAATGAAATAAGTAACCTTTTTTATCTTGGACCCTCCGAATAATCAATTTTATAAAATTATTTTCTTATTGGGTATTAATTATTTTCTGTTGGGTATATATCTATCTTAAATCCCCTAAATGCTCTTTACAATCATTACTTCCTTAAATACAGCTCTTCACAAATTGAATATTTGTGAGAAAATAAACAAAGCCATTGAACTCAATGAAAACTCAAAAAATATTGAAAAAAGGACCTTAAGAGGCTACAAAAAAACTGGACCTGGCTGAGATTCTCCTGTGGCAAACCTTGCATGGATGTGGAAGCACATGAATTAGTGGATGCAGTTGAAAATTATTCTTTCTCTGAGCTTGTACTGGTTAACCCTACACGTCTTAACTATGAAGTAACACATCCTTTATTTGAAAGTATCCCTTAGCTATGAAGTGTGTACTGCTGTATACACATATATAGAAACACTCATAAGAATATAAGAAATGTTTAAAGTAGTAATTATTAAAGTTTACTGAAAATTGATATAGAATATTCATGAAATAAATAAAAGATTATCAGAAGTCTAGGAAATTATTGCTGTTACAATTTCATAATTTTAACATCCTTAGCTCAGGGATAGTTTCAAACAAAAGATTTGATACTTCACCCTACAGCCAAGGCGCGTAGGGCTAACTAGTACAAGTTCAGAGGAAGGATAATTTTCGACTTCATCCACAAATTTGATTGCTTCCACATCCATGCAAGGCTTGCCATCCATGCAAGAAACATAAAAAATGAAAATAAAAGAATAAAATCAAGTAGTTCTGATTTTTTGATATCTTGTTTAAGTTTGTATTGAAAGTAAAAATCTAAATTATTTCCTAAAACAAGAAAAAAACAATTTTATCCAAGTGATGATTTAAAAAAGATTCTGTACAAAATTTAAAACATTTAGGATAGGAGGTAGGGGGGTTGGCCATTTTGTGAGTGGAAAGACGAATTGAGATAAGTACATAATCAATTCTTTTAAATCCTTATAACCATTACCCATACTAAGGTATATATATTAATAAAATTTTGTATTGATCTTGTCAGTACTTATTATATTATAATTACTGCATGAACAAGTGGAAAATGAAATAGTATTACAAAAGTGAATAATTTAATTATTTAAGATTTCCAATGATATTCAGCTAACTATAAAAGAAAACTAAAGGTAGACTTTCACTGGTATTGCTCTCCATAGTAGCTGGTAAGTGACTATTAACCATATGTGTGTGTATACATAATTTATACTTTTTTTTTTATTGAGTATTATGTTGTAAATTATATGTGTATCCTTTTTTTATTTATTTTTTTATTTTATTTTTTTTAGGTGAATCAGGGTTGGGGAAATCAACCCTTATAAATTCCATGTTCTTGGCTGATATTTATAGTGCTGATTATCCTGGACCTTCACAGAGGATAAAGAAAACAGTTCAGGTTGAAACTAGCCGTACACTCCTTAAGGAAAATGGTGTCAATTTAACCCTAACAATTGTAGACACTCCTGGTTTTGGCGATGCTGTTGATAATTCAAATTGCTGGCAACCTATTACTGATTATATTGAATCAAGGTATAATTTTCAAATTTTGCTTGTATTTTTCAATTTATGCTATTTTGGTGATCTTAAGTGTAAAGGAATGTAGCTGAATGGGATAAATCTCTAGAATGTTTTTTTTAGTAGTATAGTTAAGAAACAATTTACTGACTTTTTAAAGTTTTAAAATATTTTTTTAAATATTTCATATAATCTATGATAAGTAATGGAATTGACAGATCTTGTTACCCTTTTTAAAAGTTAATTTTACTAGTTTGCTATTTATTTATTTGTATTTTTTTGAGAGGAGCAGAACAGATAATCTACTGCGAAAAAGTTGAGTTTCTACTGTTTTGAAAAAAGTGATTTATGATATTCCTCAGTAAATCCTCATAATTTTGCATGAAAAGATATTTTGAAAATGATGTGCAACTGGAATATAACAGTGTAAATAACAATAACAAGTATTGATCCCTTTCCTAGCTCTCAGGAGTGATGAATTTTGACGAATAAAGTATTAAGTGGAAGGGAATCTCATGGAGAAATAACAAATCCCAATTTCAATTCTTAAATTTTTACTGGAACTTTAATAAAAATTATTCAAAAAGTGAGAGGTTTCAAAACTGAAAGAGGCAAGTCGGTGGATCAAGATGGTTCAAACTGGTTTTGAAAGATTTCGACATGTACATAAATTATGTTAACTTACGCTGTGTTTTAAAGCCCAAAATTGAACCTTTTTGAGATATTATACGAATTAGGCACAGGTCAAAGCTCATTTTAAGTTAGCTTTATGCCACATGGTTGTCATGGGATGCTTATCACATGTTGTTATGTTTTCTCCCATTCCTAACCTTGAAACAAGGCTAAACATGAGTACTACTCAAAGAAAAGGGTTGTAAACAACTAGTAGCATTGAAAGGCGAATGGAGATGGAATGAGAATTCCAGAAGAAAGTTGCACGTATGACGAAGGATTTGCTAAAGAAGGTGGTTCTATAGGAGGGCATATATAAATCAATCGGTTGGGATCTGGTGTTTAATGAGTGGATGGATGAATGAAGAGTGAGGAGATCAAGTATATAGGAAGGCTTTTTGATTTTAAGAAATTGGAATAGGAAAACACCAAAGAGGTATTGCCTTCGGGAGGTTGCATAGTGCCACTTCAACTCGGTATACCAGCAGGAGACTTGAGAAAGCCTCGGAAACCCAAAGATAAATCTTAAAAAGAAATTCATGAGTCTCTTCAGTCTCAACTCTAGTCCTGCAGATAGCCCTCCATAGACCAAGAAACCTAAGTCGAATTAGAATGAGAGAGATAACTAGGAGCTGACGGGTGTTCTAAGGAATGGAATTTCGGAATCTTAGGAATTGTTTGAGTACAGTTATAGATTTGCATGTGATTTGGGAAATGTGATTATTCCTGGAGAGGTGTTGGTTGAAGGTGACTCGAAGGTTTTTTATTGTAGGATAAAAGTGAATCGGTTGGATTTTAAGGAAGAGTAGAGGACAATAAGGGAGGGAATGAAGGAGGCGTTTAGAACCAATAAGAATGGCCTTGGTTTTTTCAGCATTCAGGTTTAAATCATTGTTAAATGCCCATGCGTTAATGCTATCAATATCTTCTTGTATCTTTTGGATGGCCCAAGCATCTCGGAGGGATGGAAGGATAGATAGATTTGGAGATCGTTCGCATATAAGTGGTATTGTGTGTGGTGGAAGATCGTTAATATAAATATAGAAAAGGTTTGGTTAAAGTGAGGACCCCTGAGGAACACTTCGTGTCAGAAGAAGGGGGAGGAAAGAGGTTTATTCGGAATGAGGACTGTTTAAGAACGATGGAACAGGAAGGAGAAGAACCACTTTATAATTATTTGACATGGAAAGGTTTTGGTTTATTGAGGAGTTGTGGTTAACTGTGTCAAATGCTTTCAAAAAATCATAAAGAACTTAAATTTATATATGATGATTGTCTATAGCGGATTAGAGGTCTTGGGAAATTTTCAATAAAGCGGATTGTGTGAAATGTTGAGAGCGAAACCGGATTGGAAAGGATTAAGGAGAGCTTTTTGCTCAAGAAAATTATTAAGTTGGGAATGGACTAATCTTTCTAGTGGCTTGGCTAAATTGGATAAAATGTATATTGGCTGAAAGTTGAAAACTGAAGAAGGAGAAAGTACTTTGTTTAATGGTCGGACCATGACTTCCAGGCTTTGGGAAAAACGGAATTTTGAAGGGAGAAGTTATAAATGTGCAGGAAGGCAGGAAGAATGGTGAGGAGACAAAGTTTAATGATCTTTAGATTAATATTGTCTGAGCCGTAATAGTTATTTTTGGACTTGAGGACGGCTGAGATTAAGTCATCTGGGGAAACATTTAAGAAATAAAAGAAGTACTTTGATTCTTCCTGGGCAATAGTGGATTCCGATTTGCTTAAATGAGTTACCATTTCACTGCCAAGTATAGAGTTTTTTTTCATTGAAACTTGGTCATTATTTATTGAATGAAATGTTATTAACTTCATTAAGTAACCTACTATATTATTGTCACCAGTAGATATTGTGAAAATTAATTTTTACAGATTTCCTTGATAAATTTGCCTGACTAGCCACAAATAGGGTAAAAAAAGTGTATAAGAATTTACTAAAATCTATCTGTGGGTATGTGACAATTGAGCAAACGGCTCAATGGATTTCCTATTTTCATGCCTCTAATTATTTAGACCTGTGGGTTTCCATCAACAATTCGTTACCCCCTTATAACATCCGTTCATGTACAGCCTAGCTATCAGGTCATTTCTCAGCGAGCACAATTCAGGG
Source organism: Halyomorpha halys (assembly GCF_000696795.3). Taxonomy (NCBI): domain Eukaryota; kingdom Metazoa; phylum Arthropoda; class Insecta; order Hemiptera; family Pentatomidae; genus Halyomorpha; species Halyomorpha halys. The sequence continues at coordinate 103,042 of NW_027109974.1, read as the reverse complement.
TTAATATAAGTTTACAGATAGCTGAATCTTGACTGTAAAACTGTAGTAACATTTTTGAGTTGCGCATTGTAATTACTAATTACGTTAGCTGTTTCTTCAAGATAGTCATTATAAATTATGCAGCATTACCAATAGTATTTGTTGGATAGACATTTTTAATAATATTGTATTGTTTATAAGAATGAGCGTGATTTCGGGTATATTTCGAATGGTTTAAAGAAAAGGAAACATATCTAATGAGAGTTCTCGCAGGGATAAAGTAATAGGTACTTATTAATCTTTTAGAGTGGGATCAGGTACTCTCGGCTATTTCCAAAACCCTTGTGGCGAAGTTTACTGTTTGGTTCGGGACTTCATACAGACGGTAAAGCTCAGCCTTGTTGCAGTGTTTCGGCTCATTGACTTTTCACTTGGTTGGATTTCCAACAGTTTTAGTTGGGCAATTAGCCACTCTGCCTGTTGGCTTACTCCTTTATGGAGGCTTAAAGAAGTTTTGTAATAATAAGCATTCTATATTTCTATATAATTTGTTGATATTTGCTATCTCCCCAATTTGTTACTCACATTTTACAATACTTTTAAATACTATCATGGAAAGGTGAGTTTTTTGAGATATGGCTTTAAACCTAGACTAAAAGCTACAAAAAAAAAATTAATGTTGCATTCAGGTATGGAAGTTTCAATTAAGAGATCATTTATATTGTCAAAATCCCAATAAAATTTGATGGTCAATAAAATGGTGTATTGTCAGTGATCATTATTGATCCTATCTAAAAAATAATTTCCATTTGCTGTACTTTTTTATCTTAAATACTTTTTTAAAATTAGAAATGTATTTATGAGCATCTCTGTTATATTTTATAATAATTGTTCTATTTTTATTTCAGATATGAGGAATATTTGAATGAAGAATCCAGAGTTAACAGGAAAAGTCAGACTGTGGATACTAGAGTGCATTGTTGTTTGTACTTCATTGCTCCATCTGGTCATGGATTGAAACCTTTAGATGTAGAATTTATGCAACGTCTTCATGACAAAGTTAATATTATTCCGATCATTGCCAAAGCAGACACAATGACTCCTGAAGAGTGTAATCATTTTAAGAAACAGGTTTCAATTTCATTAATATTTTATGTAATGTTTACTTAGTGGAATTATTGTGGCCTATACTGATTTTGTTAACTTTATACAGGCCAAGAATTGAAGGACTTAAAAAACTTTTTTTTTTGTATTTAATACTTTTTGGGTATCAAATGGGGGAGGGATACAGTTGTAGTAGAAAATTATACATATTTTTTTATGGACATTTAAGCTTTAGGTGTACATATGGATCCATGCCTTAGCTTTCTCAGTATTGATGAAAAATCGAGTATTACACCCTAATTTCCATAATATAAATTAACAAAAATTTCTGGAATCATTATTTTATTAAAAAGTTAAGTACAAAATTATTTTATTTTAGATGCTATCTATGAGGAAGTTATAAATGTAATATTGTAATGGGTGTTAAAATAAGTTTCCACCGTTCGATAAAAGATGGCTCCACCAGAAGGTTTTTTTGAAATTGTTAGCTGTTAAATGTAATATCAATTTTTTTCTTGCGAAAATGTTAAGTTTTGTGCCAAATAAGCTTTATTTGAGGTAACATTTGATGTACTTCTTTAATTTAAAGAAATCTGAAGCATAGGCTTATTGATTGCTTATAGAAACATATAGAGAGGCTTCTTTAAATGAGGGAAGTCATCCTGAGTGGTTTCAAAAGTTTAAAAACAGTGAGTTTGACACAGAAGACTAAGAACACAGTGGAAGGTCAAAAGTGTATGAAGACCTAGAATAGGAAGTATTGTTGAAGGAAGATTCATCTCAAACACTGAAAGAACTTGTACTTGCATTAGGAGTGACTCAACAAGCAGTTTCAAGTTGTTAAAAATTATTTAAAAACTAGTGAATTGAGTTCTATATAAGCTGAAGCCGAGAGACATTAAACACAGATTTTGCATGATTGAAATAATATACTACTTGCTAGGCATAACAAAAAGGTTTTTTTTTTACATGCAATAGTTCACCCAATCACCCCAAGAAGAGAAAATCATGAGGGCCATTCTGGCCATGCTTCAAATTCGACAGCCAATGTGAATAATCTTGAAAAAAACTCGAACAGTGTACTTGGTGGAATTAGCTTGGCATAATGTATTATGAGTTGATTAAACCGAATGTAACCATTACTGGAGATCTCTACTGAACACTGAGATTGAGTCAAGGACTCAAGAAATAACATGGCCATTACTGCTCCAGACTCATCAAAATTATTCTCATGCATGATAATATACATCCACATTTTGCAGCATTAGTCAAAAACTTAATTGGGAAGTCCTACTTTACCAGCTGTATTCACCTGACATTCCCCCTTCCGATTGTCTCTTGTTTCAGTTGATCAAAAATTGGGTCAATTTGTGGATAGCCTCAAAAGATGAAGAGTTCTTCTGACTTGGTATCTGATTGCTGCCATAAAGACGGTAAAAGATAGTGGCTAGTAATGGATGATACTTTCAATAAATGTCTAAGACTTCTGAATCTTCTTATTCATATCTATCAGACTCTAAAGAGAGAACTGTGCAATACTAGCTTATCTCATGAGTGATCAAGAGATAATTGAGGATTACATGTAGAATTATCCATACCTGTCAGCTCTTCACTTATAGAATTTGGTTGAAAAAAAAAATTGGATATAGAAAGTGTTGTAGTATCATGCCCTAATTTAGATAAAGGTTACTATTCATTTAAATTAAATAATACAGGCACATAATTAGCAAAGTTTTGAGTTGGAGCCTTTTTTTAATGTGACCTAACTGTTTGCGTAAAGGCCAAGGTATCCATATGGATATCTTCATTTTTCCCAGCAAAAACATTATTTTTACCAATTATTTGATTATTAATATTCATTATTGTATTATGCCTTTACTTGAAATATAAACCGAACTCAGGGACAATTCAGTTCATAAAATCTTAAGTTATTTTTTTTTTTTTTATGTGGTTTCATGATGGATGCTACAGGTAGTTGAAACAGAAAAAGTTAAAGAACCTACTCTAGTCTGTTATTTTATTTCTTTTCATGAGTTAAAAGAAGTCTGTCTCAAAGGAGGTGGCATCATTGCCATCTCTTCAAATTGCCACTATTTAAAAAAAAAAGTTAAAGATGAGGTATCCAAACGGATACCATAGCCTGTAATAGGTTAAATACCTATAAAATTATTATATTATATAAAACTTTATCGTGTATGGATGAGTTAGTCAGGCAGGTTGGTGATGCTGAGGGCTCCTAATTTACAGGGGTCCTGTAATGGGCCCTAGATGATGTTTTTTTTTCTTCTATGAAAAGGCAAAATAAAACTATTAAATTATGTTACTTCATGATGTTCAAATTGTAAATAATTCAAATAAATTATTTTTTCTTTTAACTATAAAAATGTAACTGGATACCAACTGTAGTAAAAGTATACTTGTTTCTTTCTTCTTGACTTATTCATAAGTGTTTTTACCTAATTATTATTCATTGAGATACTGCTGTAAGATTTAGCACATGTGTCTAAATCAAAAACTTTTTCTCACTCTCATTTTCAAGTTATAAACAGGGTGTCCAGAAGGCACTATGGTACTAATTCTAAGGAACCGGGTTCGAATTCAGCTGTAGCAGATAATTATTTATTCAGTTTTACGTGGTATCTAGACCTGAAATACTGAAAAAATTAAGGGATTCTTTGATTCTTGAAATGTTAGGAAATCTGAGAAAACTGTCATAGTGGACTAGTTCACTGTTAAAACTAAAAAATGACATGAATTATTACATAAAGGCTTATTAATTAAATTAATCATTTATTACGTCAATAAATTACAAACAATAAAACAATCATTCAGAATCATTGTAGCGATCATTTGAAAAACAAATTAAAACTGCTAACTATTTCCATAAGAATTCCTCATTATACTTTAAATATTAAATACTCAGATGTCTAGAATACTCTTATACCTGTCATGATGATGAACTCTTATGATTACTGATTTTCAATTATGATGACGAATTCTTATGGGAAATAGAAATCTTCATCGATTTTGGCCCTTTATGGTTGGTCAATATGCCTCACAATTTACATGTAAATTTTCAATAATCATAAACAATAGTTTAGAATTTTTTGGGTTTTGTACAAACAGATTAGTAAAATCACATATACAAAATGTAAAATTAGGTTGTCTACAAAAAAAAATCTCTTTCCATTAGCCACTTAAAAAAATCCTTTCAAAAGGTTTTAAGAAACAAATTGTTTTTGCTTTTGAGGAAATTTTTTTTTTTTTAGTTTAATATGTTGTAACTTCGAATTACCTAATCTAAACAGTTTTTAGTTATTGTTTCCTTTAAAAAAGAAAGTAATGCTTAAAAAAAAAAGTAACTAAGTATCAATTTCGCAACCATTGTCTTTATGAACTTTTTTATTGTTTTTGAGGTCAACTTCATCAATATTTAAGTATTAATTTAAATATTTCAATGCAGTTACTGGTCACCCTTTGTATATTAATGTTTTCCTTTAGCGTTTTGTTTCTTTAGAAGTGTGATTTATGTTTTAGTCTAATCATTATTACTGGATTGTGACCCTTCTTGGTTCTTTCCATCTATGCCGCCTACAAATCTGAGCTGGATGGGTGTTGTAGGTATTAAGTTGGATACCTGTTTTCCCTCTTGGGTGTTCCTCATTCTCTAATAAAATTCCATGCTTTGTGTTAGCCATATTTATTTAGTAATTTTTAATTATTAAGGATATTTCTTACATTGGTTATTATAAGATAATGTCACTTAAATTACATTACCTCTTAAGTTTGAAAAAGTCAACTATATGATTTTAATTTTGGTCTGGTGTTACAATGCCTGGTACTTGTTTGAAGGAGAATTTAGTGTTATCCAATTCATGAACTTGACAGTTTTCAATAGGAAGCATGTTTTGAAGTTATAAATCAAAATTTTAAAAGTATGTCCCAACATTTTAAATAAACCAAAAAATCTCCATATAATTTATAAGCTTCATGGGTGAAAAGAAAAAAATATATCATTAGATTAAAGTGTTATATCAAGCAATATGGTTAAAATCAACCATGCAAAAACATCAGTTATTACCACGTTTACCCAGAAATTAACACTAACAATTTGAGTACTTCAGAATATTGTTAAAGAAAAGGAAACAAGTAAATAAAAATGTTAAAAAAAAAAAAATGAAATAGAGGAAAACGTACAATTTACATTTAATAAGTAAAAGAAGAATTTAAATTTGAAATGAGAGAATTACAGAAGAGAAAAAAGTGAAATCCTCCCTGGGAATTTGTATGATTTATGAAGCTGTAATGATCTGCAGTGATGTATACTTGCAAATCAAAAATTATTTTCACCTTTAATAGAAACTTTGACTAACACATTTATATTGCTTAAATTATTCTTATGATTAATTTTTATTTAAAATAGGATAATTTATTAAAAAGCCTTTTAATAATAATGATAATAGTTATGTTTATATAAATGTTCATTTTTTTGTGTAGATTTTGAATGAGGTGGCTCAGCATCAAATAAAAATATATGATTTTCCTGATGAAGTTTTACCTCCAGCTGCTGTTGGTGCTGCAAGTAATGGTTCTGGCGCTGGCACTGTTGATAGGAAATTAAGAGAAAGGATTCCCATGGCTGTTGTTGGTAGCAATACCATTGTAGAAGTTGATGGGAAAAAATTACGAGGAAGGAAGTATCCTTGGGGTGTTGCAGAAGGTGAAATATTATTTACTGTCACTGTATCAAATCTGATATTGTTTAATGATACTTCTATAGTTTTACCTTACTTGAATTTTTTTTTATCTCTAGTTGAGAACTTGGAACATTGTGATTTTATCGCATTAAGAAATATGTTAATATGTACACACCTACAAGACTTAAAAGATGTTACAGACAGTGTTCATTATGAGAATTATAGATGTAGGAAACTTGCTGGTCTTGGGCATGACAGTAAACAAACTCGTGCTTCCAACAAGTAAGTAAATATTTTCTTATTTTTTTATGAATTTAGTTTTAAATATATATTTATTTTATTGCAACATTATTTTTATTAAATATTCGTAATATGTTTCATTCGATCTTAGTTTTTCAAATGTTTATTTACTTATATTTAGGGACAGTTCTTTAGTATCCTTTTGTGGCATCTACTTGGCCTTAGTAATCAAATTTGTTTCTCTAGGTCCTTAATTCAAAATACATCCACTGCTTTATGAAGGCTGTTTTCGAATTTAAAAAAAAAAGGAATAAATTGAAATTATTTAATGTTCTATCATTAGTTCAATATTTGTGTTTTTATAGTTCTTAATGCATCATATAATCCTACTAGAGCCGGGAGGATTATTGTACTGATCACAGCCAATTTTATCCTGTGTAAGAAGTTGAATATTTAAACTGTAAATGTGAAACATCTGTCCTAACATAAAAACAAATACAATAAAACTTAGTACCATTTCCTTTTAACACATTCGTGAATGTTGAAGTCTGGTACAAGAAGTCTATGTTATGCTCTTAAAATTAAATATGTTTGTGATAAATACTAAAAAATTATAAGAAGGAAAAAAAAAACTCTGGTGTTCCCATCCAACTTATAAAACATACATATGCGCGGAAACACTCATGTGCCTATGTGTCTATTGTACCATTCATGTTTTCATTTAGAACATAGTCTTTCATCAAACAAGTTTTACCATGTTTTCCTACTAAATTACTGAAAAATACTTCATAACTTTTCTCACACAAATTATAAAAGCATGTTGATATTGAATTCAGAAAAGCAGATATTTTTTTTCTTAGTAAAAGTAAAAACAACTTTATCTTTACCCATTTCTGTTTTTTAAATTTGTCGTAAATTTGGTTAAGTCTTATGCAAAATAAAATCGCTTTTACTGTTAATAGCTTAGAAGGTATTGGTTACATAGAAATGTAGTACTAGTTCAACTCTCAATATGTTTACGAACAGTTTAAACTTACTCCCTTTCAGTACTGGAAGTACAGGAGGTTGTTAGGTTTGCAAAATGTGAAAATTCCTGGATTATTGTTTGTGATGTCCACATGACCTAGTAGCTGAAAGTACTAAAAATAAGTTTGTCAGGGTTAATGTGAGCATAGAATATTTGTCGGGAACTGATAAAGCTTAATGAGTTCGTAGTCGGATATCTTACTTAATGTTGTGAGAGCTTGGCTTCTTACCATATCTTATTTAAAGCAATGAAAGGGTTAATGGTGATATTCCCTCTCATACTGTACTAGTAATATTCTGTTTTATTTTCAATTTGGTTTTGTATGTACTAGTAATATTCTATTTTATTTTCAATTTGGTTTTGTATGGAGAAATAGAATTACTAGAACGGTCATAATTTTGAATGATAATTCTTTAATATAGTTGCAATTAATATTATTTAAGTTAAAGACCTGTGATTTGGTATTGATGATAATGTTTATAAATTTTAAGATAAGAAAGAAAATATTTAAATGTAGCAAATTGATCAAAACTGACATTTCATTCATTCATTGAGACAAATGAGAAAATAATTTTATTCTGGTACAAAGATCCCCAAGAATAAATACATGACTCACTCTTTATAATTAATTTGTATTGATGATAATGTTCATAAATATATGATGTAGACCTTAGAAGTCATAAAACTGTGATAAGTTTTACACAATTTTTATCTATAATTTAATTACTATTGTCTCATCAAGTATCTTAAGTTCGTAATTGTGATTGCAGAAAAGATACAAGTGCATAATAATTTTATGGAGTAAATCACATGGAAATTGGAAGAGATTAGTATTCTGATAACTGTTTTTATTTGTTGTGCTGCACTGTAACAATTATTTTTTCAAAATTTATGAATAACCAACCCATTTTCCATGAAATAACAAAATTTTATTAAATTTACTTAGTAAATCAATTTATAGATCACTTAATAATTATTCACTATTAGAATAAAAAAGTTATTTTAATTTCAGAATATTTCACATTTATATTAGTCGGAGGCATGTGCAGAAAGTAAGAGTACTCAATTTCTTTTATTTAAAAAAATATTTAATAAAAATCACAGGATATTGTACGTTTGTATATATTGTAACAATGTTATCTGGTGGATCGATTATAATTGAAATTATCAATGAATTAAAACAGATGTTTTTGGACAGTTTGTAAAAAAAAAAAAAAAGAAGAGAGTAACTAATAAAAAAAAGAAGAGAGTAACTAATAAAAAAAAGAAGAGAGTAACGCTAGGTGTTGTGAATATTTTCGTTCCTTATCAATAAAATAAAATTGTTTTGGTTTCTGTTCTTTGTGTTTTGTTTCTTGACCTGGGTAACGTGTAACAATTGGTGTTAGAAGCGGGATTTTGAGTAAGAAAATGAGAAGAAACTATTTTTTTTTTTATTGTAGATAGGAAGTGAAGTATTGAGTTACTTGGAAGAAGAGGTTAGGGACAGTTATCACAAGGTCAGGCAGTGAATATGGAAGATTTTTTGTCAATACTTACGCAAATGAAATCCACCGTGGATGTAATGAAATCTGGCCAGGATGAAATAGGGTATAATGAAGTCTGACAGTGAAGTTAGAGGATATTGAATAGGATTTTTTTTGGCCAAAATGGAAGTTTTGAATTTTTAGTGGATGGGGATCCATTGTGATGACTATATTTTTGTCTTAGGGGTGTAATGAGCCACCTATGTTTCATCATCATTCCCACCTCACCCCCTCCCCCTCACATTTAAATAAGAATTCAAGATATTGCCATCTAGTGGCAGCTATATGAACTTTGGTAGCCATCTTGGCTTCTAGAACAGAGAAGTGAACTGTCCCAAGAGCCATATTGTTTTGTTTTTTTGGCTGAGATCAACAATTCACCATTATTGAATAATGTATACCCCACTCAAGCAAAGGGACAGAGACAGAATGAAGGAGAGAAGAGAGCAGCAATATTCACCCTCAAAATTTCAACAGCTAACCGAGTAAACAACAACTAATCCTATTGTACAACCCTTTTGGCATATATCATCAATTACCTTATAAGTTAATTCAAGAATAGAGGTCTATCTCCCTATTTACTCATGTTTCATTAAATTTTAAATCCATTGAATTAAGTCCACTCAATAAAATGCTAAGACCAGTTATACTTATACCACACCTGTACTAGCGATACCATTAAATTACAATTAATTTGGGTAATATCCCCAACAATTTATCCAGCGAATATCTAATTAAATACCTACAATTGTGAATGCACCATCATTCGGTTCATAACACCTTAGCCGTGAACAATCTTGATCTGTGTAAAAATTTCAGTTGAAGTTTTCCTTCCACAATAAAGAGCCTTATGGAACTTGGCGCTTGGCAACATTTTTTATTGACATATTTCACAGAAACGGACACCATGAGACGAGTTTTGGTACTGATGTGGGCCTCAGGTGCCCATCGTGTTCAGGAGGTCCAACCCCCATCTACATGTTGCAACTTATAAAAAAAAAATACTCAGCACAATAGCCCCCCTCCCCTATTTTCTGGACATGCCTCATAATTCTTGTTTTATTTTTAGTACATTACTTTGTTTATCATAATGATAAATAACTTGTTAGTTTATTTATTTTAACATTAAACTGCATATTATACCAAAAAATTGTTTTACAAAATATAAATAAAAATCATCATTATTTTTTCTAAATGTTTTCTTTTATGTTCCTGTCTTTTTTCTTTTTCTTTTAATATTTTTTTTTTTTTTTATGATTTTATTTTGTTTTTAATTAATCTTTATTATTTATATTTATCTCTTTAATAGTGGCTTGTTAATAACAAAGTAGTTAGTTATGAAATATGGTTTCAAGTCTAAATAAAACTTCAGATTGCATGATTAATGATGGTTCACACTGCTTTTCTGTTTGAAAGCATTGAAATTATATTCACTAGATATTAATATTAGGCTTAATCTATTTTCTATTTGAAATAGGTAATCAAATATTTGTGCATTGTGTGCGTTTTAGACCATGCGTGTGCATGTGTGTAAAAGCACATATGGGGATATGTATGAATGTGTAAGTGTGAAAGTATTTAGTTAATTTAAGCATTGACTACCTATTATGAGATAACTCGTTTGTTTTCTTGCTTCGTTGTTTACCCAAACTATGATTTATCTCGTTTTGTTTTTACTTGTGACATTTGTGCACCCATGATAAAATTCGTGTATATATATTGTGAAATATAGCAAGTTAAAAATACTATGATATAACTTGCAGTCACCAACCTTGGCTAGGATTCTAATTACGAGTAATCTCATAATCGGCTATCTTTGTGTTAATGTAGTGAGTAGCTTCCATATAATTATAAATAAGCGTACATTCATTTCCATATTTATTTAATAATGATTTCAGGGTATGTTTAATTTATTGTATCAATGTAATTTTGTAAGTTTCTTAATTCCACAAAGTTTGAGAATTTTATTTAAATTTTTTATTCAGTTTTCAGTAATATATTCACTGTTGGTCAATTTAGTGGAATTTAATTGAATTTTATCTTCCTAGTTGTAATCTTTTTTTTTTCATTTATCATAAAAAAGAAAATTAGTATATATATTATGATTTCTACTTGTTCAAGTTTTATTATTACTTTTGCTTTAAATTTTCTTTTTTCCTTACTAGTTCTCAAACTGTGATCAACAACACATTTATGACTGTATGGTAAGTAAATATGGTATGAATGTTTCATGTTGTCTTGTGGTTTTATTTTGATTTATTAATTTTCTCATTCTCACAGTTTTTCATTATAATTAGTTACTACAATCATATGTAGTTGAGTTTTCAATCGAACACAAAGTCATGCATACATAGTTTTTTTTTTTATGTAGCATGATAAGGAATATTTTAGTAATAATTATATTTTAAATTAGCGTTGAGATAAAATGAAATAGAAGAATAAATTCATTTTTTCTGGCACTTAACAAATCCTTAAAATAATTTAATTTTAAGGGACCAGCAATCTAGCCATCATCATTAGAAAAAAAATTTTTTTTTTATAATGAATATTTTGGTTTTTGAGGGTCTAAGAATTTCAAGCTCTAATATTGTAAATGTTTGCTATTCAGTTTTCTGTTGTATTTTTAACACCCAAAGATGTACTTTTACTTTTGTTAATGGAGATTTTTTTCTCCCCCTCACAATTCTTTGAAATCCTTAATTATTATGATTTACTGATGTGTGAATGTTGTCATTTGTGAGCAAATGTGAAAAATTTATTAACTCTATGAACAATCATTCAGAGCTGCTAAAAATGAGCAGAAATGCTTAATTTTTAGTAGAATTAAAATTTTTGAAAACATTTATTTTATTGGGCAACTCTGAACTAATTTTTTGGGTTCATACTTTTATTTTGGCAGTTAAATTTTATTAATTAGGTCATTATTTCTGAAGTATGAGTTCGATTTTCAAATATTTGTATCTTCATTTATAGTGATAATTGCTGCCTCACATCGGCAAATGTTGTCATTTTATGAAGCATTCCATGATAAATCCCCTCATCATAAAGTTAAAATAGCTTTATGATGAATGCTCATATGAATATGAAAGCCAAAAAGTTTATATTAAACATTTCCCTGTTACCAGTATTCTATATTTTTAACATTAATGATAATAAATATTTTAATAGGTTAAATTATAAAATACAATATTCAATACACTGAATTACAAAGCATTTTCAAAGTAATCATTTGGTTTATAATATGAAGCATAATAATGCTAACCTTGATTTATAAATCGAATCTTTTTGTATATTTTTAGAGTAACATATAGACGGTTATTTTATTGACTAAAATAATGACTTAGTAACTCAAATACCTTATTCATTTTATGAATTCCCACTGTGTTCTTTACCATTTGAACCTTTGTTATTGATTAGTTATTGTTGTCTGTAAAACTAATGAAAAGAAAAAAATGGGAAAGTGTAGATTTTGTTTTAGGTTCCTCTTCAGCCTTGCAAATTAGAAAAAAAAGAAATGTTCCCCTTGATGCTGTTAAGAAAGTGTAGATCAGAAGGATGGGATCTGCTCTTGTGGAGTATATAGACTCTTGAGAGTAGTTCTAAAAAAAAACTAGAAAAAATGGAAAATATATGGAAATAGTTTGTATAAGGAAAGAGACTAGGAAACATTGTTTGGGTCAGGAAGTGTAAAAACAGTACTATTTCAAATAAAGAATGGTTGATTGCATAGGAGTTCTGAAAACATTCCAACAAAATATTTCACCAAATGTTTTACTTTTTTCTTGAGTTTTCCAATGGGTTCACTAGACACCATCCATTCAGCTGTAATTGTAGTATTGGAATATCAGAGTCAACCCTAGAAATTTTGGAAAGACATTTTAGAATTGATGAAACTGATAGAGAGTAGTGGTAATTTTCACCACCTGCATGCAAATAAGGGCAGGTTTAAAGATTAGAAAAGATCACTGATATAGACTCTAGAGGCGATGCAGGGTGTAGATGTAGAAATATCAGGGATTTTTTAACTCTCAACAAGTGTGGAAATTCGAGAAAAAACCTGAAAAATTCACTGTAATAACTCAAAAATTATGTTAATTATCACATAAAGGTTTATTAATTAAATTAATCATTAATTACATCAATAAATAACAAAACATTTTAGAATCATAACAATCCTGGAAAAAAACCTGCCAAGACGTAAGAATTCAATTTTCTTGTACTAAAAAATGTAATAGGTTAAAAGTTTTTTCTTCATTTTGACTTTAGTAGGTTTGTAAAAGGCCAGTGTTTGTTTATTAATTGTCAAAAGTTTACAAAATTCTAGCCTTATATAAGGTATGTTCGGTAGAGATACAACATAAATTGATAGAATTTATCAATTTAATTTAAGTGAAATCTGCAGCTGATGGGGCAATCCATTTAATTGTTATTTCTATGTAGTCACAATAGACCTTCAGAAGTAAATATTATCGATTGTAAAGTTGACCATATTGATTACTTGAAATGTTAATCATTAAACATTTTATTTTTGGAATTTTTTAATCAGTTACTGTTTAAAAGCTATAAGTTTATACCTCAACTAGAAGTAGTTTAGGATTTATCCTGATGAGCTGGTGAGAGAGAAAATGTGACTCACTGCCTTCGTGTGAATAAAAGATGTACAGTTTTTAGATTCAGAAGGTATTCTCCATTAAAACAAAACTTTATGCCCCTACAATTTTTATTTTAAAGATTTTGAATATAAAACTGCCATATTTGTGGGATATACATTTTAATGTCATTACATTGAATTAGTTGAGTTATTATTGATAACTCAGAATTAATAAAAGTTGTTCTTCTTTAACAACTTTGATTTTTATTCTGACAGTTTATTTCTACCATATTCCTGGACCAAATTTATAAGAATCTAATATACTAAGTTGTCACATATTTTATGGTTCTTTAATTCTAGTTATAATTTCACTTTTGCTAGGAAGCATTGTTAGAAATTACATAGAAAAAGGATTGAAAAATGTTTTTCTCTATAGTTCAACTTCCACACGGATTTGATATCCTTTCAAAAAAATTTGTGTGTTTTTTCTTTATCACTGGTTCATTGACATCAAAGTAATCCATAGTACTGATAGACATAGACACGGAATATTTGTTTTTTATCACACACAGATCATGTAGGCATTCCTACATGCAGACAATATAGTGTTGGTGACTGACTTAAGAAAAGTGGATCAGACAAGGGAACTTGAATGGCTAGAAGAACTCACTCATTGCAGCCAATGTATTGTAATAATTAATTCTGTACTCTGATGTATTGTAGTGTATCTGTTATGGTTGTTTGCATGTTATTATTTATGGTACAGATATAAATAATACCATTATTGTGTACATATGCTGGTTCAGGCGCTTTTATCTCTCTGGTCAGTGTTAGTTGCTAGCAGTCTGGCCAACCCTAATGTTCCTCATGTCATGGCTGGCAGACGTTTTACCATCTTCCTCTCCGAGAATAATTACCCACAGGGGGCCCCATCAATTTCCCACAGTGATGTAAAGACATTTTTGTTTTGTCGCTATGGACACAATCAATATTTTTTTTACTTTTAATTGTAAGAATTTTAATTTTGTATTAGTCAGAAGAATTATTAACTACTTATTAAATAATAAGTTCATTTTTTATTTAATGTATATATATATTTTTTTCTTTTTTCAAAGGCTGGTTACGTTAAAAGTATTCAAAAGTACAATATTACAAAATTTGACTGTACTTTTCTTTTATTTTAATTAACATTTACGGTTGGGCTATCAAAGTTTCCTTTTTAACCCTACTCACCATAACACTCATAAAAGAATGAGAATCAACAGCCGCAAGAGCAAGTAAGTGTTTATGACTGTAGCCAGAGACAAAGGTGATGTGGGTGACATAAGAATAGGCAAAATAGACCTAGAAGTTTCCAATAGAATAAAGAAAGCAAACATTATATATTACCCAAATTTGCAACATGATTGTGGAAAAGAGAAAAGGTTTGAAAGAATGTCTTACTCCACATCTACAAAACATTTTATCTCCCTTCATTGTTATATAGCATGAAAGCTGTATCACCCAGGACAGGTACTTAAGAAGGATTACGGCTGCAAAAATGAAATTTCTACGAGGGTAGTTTAAAAAGTTCTCAGAATCACCGATAGATGTCAGTACTAGAGCAGTGAGGTTCCCACTCAATAATCACATATCCTTTGTGAGTGGTAGTTGTGACTTTTTGTTATTATAATTGTAAAAGAAAATAATGTTATATAATAAATAGAATAGAAATGGTTTGAAAAATTGTTAATTTTAGCTTTTAATGTTCATCTTTGTGATAAAGGAGGTAGGAGAAAAGTATTTTATAGTCTATATGGTTGTTATCACATTGGAAGATAACCTTCAGAAAGGTAATTATTCTCCTACAATGTATGACTATTAGAAAGTTTTTACTCAATAATGACATTAATATTATAATATATTAGCAAGTAAGACAAATAGGAGAAAATTATATGTCAAATATAGGTTTTTGTTATCAAGTAAATAATTTATAAATAGTTCTTTGAGTGTAAATGATATATTAATGTTGTTATAAGCACATGTTTATGGTTTTGTTGAATTTGGTTTTTTAGCAGCTTGAAGATGGGGGAAATCTCCCGAAACGTTGCTGTATGATATGAAATAAACTATTATAGTTTAATAAGGAAGAAATTGTGTCATTCACTAAATCCAGCTAATGTTATTATTTTATGCGTAGTGATTTGTGACAATGGAAAAACTGAAATTTGAGCAGTGATTAAGTACTTTGTAAAGAAAGGTGTAAAAGCAAAGGAAATTCAAGCTGACTTTCAGAGCACACTGGGGGACTCTACTCCTTCATATTCAACTGTTACCAAGTGGACCAGTTTGTTACTACAGATGAAACTTGGGTCCACTACTTTACCCCAGAGACAAAACATCAGTCAAAGCAGTGGAAACATGCTGAATCACCACCACCAAAGAAAGCAAAGGCTATAAGTTCTGCCGGAAAGGTCATGGCGTCAGTTTTCTGGGATGCAAAAGCCATTCTGCTGATAGATTATCTTCCTACTGGCCAAACAATTACAGGGAAATACTATGTAAACCTCCTTGACCAACTACAGGAAAATATATGCAAAAAAAGGCCTGGTTTGGCAAGGAAAAAAGTCATCTTTCATCAGGACAACGCCCACCCGCACACAAGTGCTATGGCCATATCTAAACTTCATGAACTGGGGTATGAGTTGTTACCACATCCACCTTATTCATCTGATTTGGCACCATCAGACTTTCATCTTTTCCCCAAGCTGAAAATTTTCCTAGGTGGACGGAGATTTCCTACAACGGAAGAACTGACAGCCGAATTGGAGAAGTATTTTGCAGGCCTGGAGGAATCGCATTTTCGAGATGGGATCAAGGGATTGGAACATCGCTGGACCAAATGCATTATTCTACAGGGAGACTATGTTGAAAAATAAAAGCAGTTCCACCGAGGTAAGACACTTCTTTATAGTACATTCCAAGAACTTTTTAAACCACCCTGGTATGAAGAATATTGGGAAAAACCAGGAGAGACTGAATAAGAAATGAAAGGATGAGAGAAGTAATTCTTATTACCTTTGTTGAAGTAAATTATGGAATGCCAACAACTTCGATAGTATGGACACATAAAATTGATACTTGTTTCATATTCATATTGATCCTAAATTTTTCTTCAGCTTTAGGTCAAATGGGACTAGCCATTTTTAAAATATAGTTATGCCAATGTAAAGTACATTGTCACGTGTGTAAGTTAAAGTAGTGTATAGAATTTGATGAAATTGATTTTGATCCATTTTTGCACTGTTCTCCAATAGTCTAGGTGCTACTGGAAATAATATTAATTTTTTTCTATAAATACATCCTGATTAAACCTTTATTAATGTAATAATTTGGAGAAAAATAGTACAAAAAAATTGTAGATGTTTTAGAAAAAAATCCTTATGTAGCACTGTAGTAAAAAAAAAAATTAAAGTTCCAACATTTTTTTTCTTTGACTTTTTAGAGGTGAAAAGAAAATCATTTCTGAAAAAAAATTGTTTACAAAGAGTATCAATACTGTCATCACAAAGATCAATAGTTTGTTTCTGGTTCCTGTGATACCAGTATTGATACATTATATCTGATACATGTGAAACTAGTATTGATACTTCCTGTCCAATGCTTGCAATACCAGGATCAATACTTCCTGTCTGATGCTTGCGATTCTTGTATCAATTCTGAGCATTTGATACAATACTTATTTTATTCCAGTCTATGTCATTTTTAGCCATGTTACAAATTCATTCTTAAATTATAGTTACAATGTTCAAAAATGAGTGTTGTACACAGTTTTTAGTTATTTTTGCAGAACATTCACTGATTTAAATTGTTCAAAGCTATGAGCTTTGATTGGGCAAAAAAAGGTTTTCCGTCTCTCCAAGTGCTATTCTGCATTTTTTTAATTTTCACTGATACTATAGATTATGCCCACTTGGGTTTACTATTTTGAATTAACCAAACGAACCTTTGTAATCTACATTGATTTACATTTTGATTTAAACTCTACCATAAATAAACACATAGTTTACCGGATTTTCTCTTAGACTACTTGGCTGATTTTTTTTTTCTTTTTAGATTTTGCACTGAAATTACAAGTCTAAAACTTATTTTTTAATCCATTATATTGTATCGTTCAAAATGGTGCTACTTTTTAAGTTATATTTTCTTTCTAATTTTTAAAAGTTATTAAAATTGCTTTTCTTCAAAGGTTTTATTAATGTATTAAAATATGAGAAACAGTCTCACAAGGTGCAGTGAATGAACTTTAATTTATATTTTAGTCTATTGATGATGATTTACTGTGAGTATGAGATTTAAAAAAAAGGAAAAAAACAGATTGGCCATCTGTTCCTGCATGGTTTCGTAGTTTTTTTTTGTTGGAATATAATTTAGCTATGTTTTTGAAGGAGTGTAAATATCGTAGGCTGATTTTAGAAGTGTGAGTTAACTGATTATTGCTTATTTGAAACATAAAATTCTTATTAGTATATTAACTTATGTTTGCATTAATAATGCTTGTAACAATTTTTATTTTATATATGCTTTTAGAACAGTTGATTATATGCGAGTTGTTGTTAGTTTTCCATTCAATTTTTAGAAATTACTATGTTTATTTACTTTTAAAATAATATGTACCTAAAGTAGACTTATAATTATTTAAATGGGTCTGACCATATACCTGTACCTCTGGTATGGTGTTGGAGGCATGACATTGTTATGGAGATATATCGGTGATGATGTTTGTTGGATGAAGTTAAGTTAGTTAATGCTTATTTAGGAAGCTTATAGATTATTAAGTGGAACACTTTTTCAAAAATAAAACATCAACTATCTAAAGATACTATGTTTTGTTATTTTTAAATCATCAATTGGTTTGTCAATTTGCAAAGTTTCTGTGCTCATGTTCAATTTTACAATTTGTTTATTATTTTTTCTTTAAATATTTCATATCACTAAGGTGAAGTGATGGTAAATTTTATAATGGTAAAAAAATGAAAACAAGTTGTTCTCCACATTCATGGAAGTCCTTTGTAGATTTTTTTTTGTGACCGCAGTAAAAATTAATACCATGAATCATGAAAAAAAAAATAACTGTTGTTAACATGTGCTTTTTTTTCCACAAGTAATTTTTTTTAATAATCAATTTTCAATAAAAAATTACAATTTAAAAATTAAAGTACATAAAAACATGAAATTTTTATTAATTTATTGAGCTTCAGTAATAAGAATATGTAATAATGAATATCTTGTAAATTCTTCTTTTTGTTTATTATACAATATATATGTACACACACATTAATGTGATAGCTATAAAGTATTATCACCTTAATAGTTTAGTTTCAATAATGTTATCAAAGTTACATATTTGGATTTTCAGCCAAAATGACTTGAAATATTATACATTTAGTTTAGTTTTTTATCTAAACCCAACATTTAGGTTGAATCTTATGGATATGGGACATCTTCACAGCAGTAGGAATATTTAAAGTGTCAGAGTTGTGGTCAAAGACGGTATGAAAATTCTGTCCTGAAGATGACCCTCATCATAAAATGATAGAAATATAAAATTAATTTAATCTTTCTAACTGATAAATCTTTATTTTTGTCTAGTTTCTTCATAGAGGATGGCTTAATATTAGGTATTACCCCGTAATGCATGACCAAAGGCTCTAATCCTATCAGGTTTAGAACAAATAATGTCTAATTACAATTAATTAGAAGAAAGTTACTTAATTACGGTAGGAGGATGACAATTCCTAACATGTCTCTGTAAATGATCATCCCTCTAATCCTCTATAGGATTCATATCTGGAGGTCATACTGGCCAGTCCGAAACTGATTCTTAAGTGCTCCATATATTCTGTGACAATTTTTTCAGTATGATGGTTTCAATTTCTATTCAATATCTGGTAATTTCTTCTATTCAAAATAAACTATTTAGTAATAAATGGGGGAAATGTGACCAGCTTTTTAACAGCCTTTAAAAATATTCAATGTAGCTCACAGCAATCAGAGCCCCTTATCAATGAAAACTGGTTCAGTGTGAGCATGTAAATTTATTCCTTCTGAACAATTAACGATTACCTTTAGAAACACTATGACTCACAAATAATACATTGATTGAATCATCTTCACTTTTCTCAAATGTCTGAATGGTATAGACATAAGCAAGAACATTCTGTAAATACAACCACTCCCCATTTCTTGTTGGAAAATAATCACCTTTCCAGGAGTTGATGCTCTGATTTAAATCTGCTCACTCCAAGTTCGTGCTCCCTTTGTCTCCAACATACAGTATCTGAGCTAATATGGGTATTTCGGGGTTATTTGAAGCTTATCCCTAACCTAAGGTACTGAGAGCACAATAAATCGATTGTTAGATAGAGCTGTGACCCTCAATTAGTTATTATTTGCCTTTCCCTCACAGCTGCCTGCCTCTTGGAAGCAGTACTGGAGTATATCATAAGTTTTTAATTATGGACTTAGGTTCCAAGCATGGTATCATTATTTCGCAAACTTAGTTCTTCCCTTCTTAACTCAGGCTGCATCTTTGCTCCGATCAACTATAATGATTGACCGAAGTAGAAAAGTATGTCCATTATTTGTATCTAAGGGTTCAAATTTTGTATTCTTTTCTTTGTTCAAGGAAAAACCCTCATTACTTTTCACTTCTCATTTAATTATTGGTGACGTTTCTGGCATTTGTCCATCTAGTCCAATCTTAAATCATCCTATATTCCTTATCATCCCTTTTACAGGATTTGTTTTCATTTTAAAAAAATTCATTTACCAGATTATTCTCAAAAACAAATATATTACTTATAATCAGCTTTCAAATCAATATTATAACCTTTTCTTTTTTATTTTTTGTATTACAGGATGTGTAAGGCATGGGGATGCCATACAAAAATTACAGGATATTGTAGGTATAAATGTTACTTATTTTTCTACTTTATCGCCTTCCCGTTCTATGCAGGTTGTAAGTCATGGCACAAGCTTTTTGATGTCTTCCTCATAGAACTCCTTTTGTCCACTTCAAGACCTCTTGTTTCACCTCCTCATTGGTTCAAATTTTTTTCCACCCATGTGAGTCTTTTGGAAGCTGAAAAGCTGAAGGTGTCAATTCAGGGGAGTAAGGAAGGTGGTTCAACATGTCCCAACTATATGAGTTCAAAAGCGCCTTCCCTTCATCCAGATTCTCCTCCATTTGTTTTTCATTTCTCCCTTGAAATAACTTTTGTAGGAGTTTTCGTTCTATGAGAAGGAATCTTATGACAGCACTTGACGGGATTTCTTATTCGCATATTTCACAAAAACAGACACTACAAGACGAGTTTTGGTGCTGATGTGTGCCTCTTGGTCTGCTCAAGAGACTTCACACTAACTGTCAGTGTTTGCCAACAACAATCTATCATCATGTAGATATATGCTAAAATATTAATATCAATTGATGCACCCTTCGCAATAATTTATGAATAGTTTTTACAGTATTTTAATTGGTGCTTATTGAACACTGACTAGTATACTTGAAATGCTTCAGAGATATACTACTTTGTTTTAGCCCTTAATATGACTTTCAATTATTTCTGTACCATATTATAATATTTAGAAATGTTAATTGTTTTTCCTCTTAGATTTATGTTTGCTTATTTCACTGTTTAAATAAAGTGTTTCTAGTTCTGAAACATTAGCTAGTAATGTTCCCTTAACTTTAGCCCTTTACTATAATTTGAGTTGCTTAATGCAGGAACCTTAGTAAATTTTGATGTGGCTGGTTTTTGCAAGCTTTTTATCACCAGTGAAAAAAAAAATTAAAAAAATGTGCATACGTAAGATAATTATAGCATGTAAGATATGTATGATAAATACTGGTATTGGTGTTATATGCATTATCTGTTGGAGAACTAGTTCTACAAACTATTGAACTTCTAAGTGAAATAAGTGATTTTTTGTAGGTTAAAAGTTTTTTGTCCTTGTTTTTCCTATTATCCAGCTACATATATATCTCCCAATTCTTTTTATTATATATTCATCACTATATTTAATTAATATATGTGAACATAGCTAATTTTTAGGATATCAGAAGAAGAACTTTACATTTTTATTTTTATTTCTGAATGTGTGTGTGTGTGTGTGTGTGTGTGTGTGTGCTAAAATATGTGACCTTGAAGCTAGAATTAATCAGGCGGAACAGAATCACCTAAATAATTCTGTAGAGATAAGGGGAATTCCCGAGAAGCAGGGAGAAACCGTAGTAGGAACGGTTCTCAGTATTGGTGCAGGCCTGGACGTGAAGCTGTGTCCGGACGATCTGGACCATGCGGTACAGCTCAGGTCTAAACAGGAAGGAGCGCCCCTGTGAGGAGTGGCCCTATTATTGTGAGATTCATGCGTCAAACAGTAAGAGATGAGCTGGTGCTGCAAATAAGAGCTAAACGAGATTTCTCCACTCGCCACTTAGGTTGGGATGAAAACGACGTGCACCGCGAATATGTGAGCGAAGCAATGACGCCCGCCAACAAGCACCTTTACTGGTTAGCTAGGCAGAAGTAGAAAGTGGCAAAAATCAAATACGTCTGGTTCAGCGGAGGTAGGGTGCAGGCTGTCCGATGGCTACCCACTTTATTTACATCTCTTATTATTTTTTTTTAAATTTCTCAATCTTCATAAATCAAGCAACAATTTCTCTTCAATTTCTTATCTTTGTTACACTCTATATAATTGTAACAGTATATAAAATATTGTTATTATCTATTCCTCAACCTTTATCCTTCTTCTTACTTTTCAATTTACCACCTCACAGTTATGACTAATGTCCTCAGTTCCTGTCACGTTAATGCGCAATCCCTTATTGCCCACTTAGATGAATTTAAACAGTACTTCCTCGACAATTTTTACCACATAATAGCTGTATCTGAAACGTGGCTTAAATCATTTATTCCTTCCTCTCAAGTTTCTATTCCCAATTACGCTTTCTTTCTCTATGACAGATCCGATCGCACTGGAGGTGGTGTTGGGTTGTATGTGCATGTTAGTCTTAAGGTCGAAATCCTGCTGTGTTCCCCTTCTCCTATCATTCCTCATGCAGAATACATGTTGGTCGAAATTTCAACCATATCTTCTCCCTTGTTATTTCCCATCATTTATCGACCTACCAGAGTTCCACTCGATAACACCTTCGAATCCTCTCTTGTCCAACTCATTTCCACTTATTCCAATATTGTTATCACTGGTGATTTCAACACCAACATGCTCTCTCAATCCAGTGATAAATCCTTTCTTACTGATGTAATATTTTCCTTCAATCTTTACCTCATTCCTTTTTCTTCTACACATCACACACAATCCTCTGACACCTGGTTAGACCTTTTTATCTGCAACTCTCCTGTAAAAATCCTTTCCTCTTCCCAGCACTCCGTTCCCTTCCTCTCATCTCACGATCTGATCCAAATAACGTACAACCTACCAGTCAAATGCTTTACTTCTAAAATCATATCGCACCGTAATCTGGACCTCCTATCCTATGAATTCCTTCAACCTGACCTTGATTCCGTCCAGTGGGACATTATAAATTCCTATAATTCCATTGACCCTATGGTATCCACCCTCACTTCACATCTTCAATCTATATTAGAAATCTATGCTCCTCTCAAAATCCGAACCTTACGCCGTCCAACTGCACCTTGGCTTACTTCAGAAATGAATGCAATGATAAAATAAAGAGAAGCAGCTAGACACAAATTTTGTCGTACCCGCCTGTCTGCAGATTGTGCACATTTTAAACTACTCCGTAATGCAACCCAATTAGCAGTTTGATATTGTAAATCCCTTCACATTCATCACGCCCTCTCCAATGCTCCCGATCCCAAATACTCCAAAATTTATCCCTACCAGAATCCAATAACCTCAGCTCTCTTCCAATAACACCTGATGATCTCAACAATCATTTCACATGCCATGCTACTGATCCATTAGTCTTTCCTGAAATTCCAAATAACGCCTTCAATCCTGAAAACTTCTTTTTTTCCCCACATAAATTATGAAGAATTACTAGCCACTATTCTAAGATCCTATACAAACGATCATGGACCAGACAACATTCCTGTGAAGTTGATTAAATCCTGTCTCCCAGTCCTTATTCCCATGCTTTATCATATATACAATTATTTCTTGCAAAATGCCACATTTCCTTCTCGTTGGAATACCGCTTTAGTTCGACCATTAAATAAAATCCCAAATCCTTCTTCACCTAATGACTTCTGTCCTATTTCTCTCCTCTCGAACCTTTCTAAACCGTTAGAATGCCTTGTTCAAAACTAACTCTCAAACTTGCTAGAAAAATGTTCCCTCATCAATGCTCTCCAATCCGACTTTCGACCTGGCTATTCAACACAATCCGCTCTCCTTAAAATAACCCACGACCTCCAAACTGGTGGAAAACCAAAGCCTAACTATCCTGATCCTCCTTGATTTCTCCGAAGCATTTGACATGGTTGATCACAACATCCTTCTTAACAAACTACGAAATCTTTCTCTATCCAACAGTGTTTTGTGGTGGTTTCAATCCTTCCTTTCTGATCGCTCCCAGTACGTAGTGGTTCCAGATAAGCCACCATCATTGACTCGACCCCTTACCTGTGGTGTCCCTCAAGGTTTACTACCGGTAAGTCATTTCTACCTGGACCTGGACAACATTATCTTCATCATTTTCATTTAATACTACCACCCTATCATTTAATTTTCCAAGAATCACCTCTTTAGGATCTCTACAATCCATTGTCTTAACATTATCCTCCATCATTAACATTAACTACTTAAGTTATAAAAAATTTATACTAAACTTATTCAAAAATAACCCTTCTAAAGGCTGTGTTCTGATTGCCGTGACCTAATTTGTAAAGAATTAGGCCACACCTGTTGGGCGACAAAAATGTAATGATTTTAAATTATTAAAAATTTTAAATAAATAGAATCTTTGCTCGTTTTATAAACTTTTTCTAATATAAAAAATAACTTGGGTTCAAATTAAGAACATTAATACCAAATGGATAATTGAATTATATTTAACTTTTATAATATAAAAAGAGACTCTATATCTCAGAGCGGGTTGCTAGGCAATCAGAAACAGGCATTTACAATAATTACAATTAATTAAATTAATACCTATTTTACAAATGTATTTAAATTTAGTTATAACAAAACTAACCAAGTTCATAAACTCTTCTTTTGATTATCCTTGGTATCTTCTTTTTTCTTATTGTTCTGTCCTAGCGTCCAAAATGGCTTCCTTCTTCTCAGAAATTGATGAGGACCTCCTCATCCTGAAAACATCCTTTCTCTTCGGCGCCACAAACACGAATGACCTCTCCAAAACCAAAACCTGCCTCGAGGTTACATGTAAACATTGATTGTCGCACAACAGTTAGGGATTTTTCCAAATGATTTACTTTCTGAATATTATTCATTAGCACTATTTCTTGATTTCTATTTTTCCTTTAATTTACTTTATTTTCAATTTTGAGGGGACGAGTTAAAATAGTTTTTATGATATTTGAATCTGCTCAACATGGCCTTGATTCAACAGACTTGTCGACTGAAGAATACGTACCGCCATCTTTGTTTTGTTTTGAATCACGAAGTTATTATAGACAATGAAAATTGGTTAGCTTGCTTTTTGGATAAACAAAACAAATGAATATTAAAATTATACATAAGATAAAACATATCAAAAACCCTTTATACATCAAAATATACTATTTAATAAAAAAGAGCATATTACAATATATATGTGTGTGTGTGTTTTTTTTTTGTTTTTTTTTTACGAGGGTCGGTGGAAATCTTCAAAAGACACGGATAGGCCCGTACCTATCCGTGTGTGGGGCACTAAAACCACCGGCCTACACCTGTTCATTCCTCTCCACAGGACCACCGCTAGGCATTACTTCATGGAGGGAAATGGCTGAGTGCCGCCTCGCATTCTTCGCATAGTTTTTACGTTTCCATGCTAGTTATGTCTTCTCGCCCTCTCTTCCTCTCTCAGCCTCTTGAGAACGACTGTGGTGAATCTCTTCACTGCATTCCAATGCTGGTCTGAGAGGAGCATATAGCTCACCACGGTTTCTGGAGTGATGCGTCCTCCACACTCTCTCTCCAATTCACTTCTTTCTACTGCAAAGCGAGTGCAAGTAAAAAACACGTGCTCCGCGGTTTCCTCGACAGTCTGGCATCCAGGGCATTCTGCGGTGTTGTCCAGTTTGAAGCGGTACTGGTAGGTTCTGAAGCATCCATGTCCGGTCATCAATTGGGTTATGTAAAATTCCAACTCACCATGCTGGCGACCATACCACTTGCCCACATCGGGTATTAACCTGTGAGTCCACCTCCCGGAATCTGCAGCCTCCCAACGCTGCTGCCACTGGTCGATGTTTATTTTTCGCTCTTCTTCTCTGGATAAGTGCAAGCGTCATCCATAGTGCCTGCTTCTTTCTTCAACAAGGAGTTCCACAGGTGGCATTCGGGCTATCAC
>NW_027109974.1:69907-76562 GCF_000696795.3 Halyomorpha halys | reverse complement strand
TGATGATTGCTGCATAACACTTAGCACCTCTCCTCCACCTTGCTCCTGCAATTGCTGTACGGGTCATCTCGACTACCAACCCAACAGCATCTATCGTGGATCGCGCTTTACGAAATCCGAATTGAGCTCGCGAGAGGCCTTTAACTCCCTCCGTGAACTCTTGTAGTCTGAGGGACAGGATCTTCTCGAATGCCTTACCCATGGTATCCAATAAGCAAATTAGACGATAGGTTGACGGGTCCTCCAGTCTTCCCTTACTCTTTGGAATGAGTGTGTGTGTGTGTGTGTGTGCGTGTGTAGGTTTCTCTTGTCAAAACAAAAGTCTTGTGTTTATAAGACTTTATTTTGCAAAAATGCTTCCAATAAATTAATAAAACTAACCAATTTGAAACATGGGATTTTCCACATCATTTATTTAAACGTGGCAACAACATATTGCTGCTTTGCTAAAATAGCGGCACATCTCACAAAAGAAAAAGTTTGGATTTATTTTTTAATTGTATATATTTCAAAGATATTTCTGTATCCTGAGGTTTCTTTCTCTACTAGTGTCCTACAGACTATACTAAAGCTTGTAGGATTGTCACAAAGTAACCACTGTCTATGGTACAATCTATGGAATATGTCAAACCATAATAAAAAAAAAAAATTTTTTAGTCGGTTGTACCACTTTCAAGCAAAACAGCAATATATACAATAAACTTTGATTTATTGAATATGGTTTCTCAACAAGGAGGTATTTTAGGAAAATTCATATTATAGGTATTACACCCATGTCATATATGTTTGGGGAATAGGTAGTTTATTGGGTAAGGTGCTATCCTACTAACTATAAAAGCTGGGTTCAAATCCAGTGGTGGCAGCTAATTATTTTTCTGTTACTTTAACCAATAGTCTACCCTATGGGTTAGGGATTCCTCCGGGGTCCACCCAGCCTCTAAAAAGTGGATACCCTTAATTGGGGGAAAAATCTGGCCGTTGACTGTTATCATAAGGACATCACCTCCATGTACAACCGTTATAAATAATACAGTACATCCTTACAAAGTGCTTAACTCCTGACCCTTCATAGGTTATTGTGGTACAAGTTTTTATTTTTTCATATGCATGTTTTTCATGTAAAACTTTTTATTTATATTGCAATATAATGCTATATTTTAAATATTTTATAGTTGTACAAAATTATGTCAGGCTACCCATTTTTTGGACAGTGTATTTAAGATATTTAAATCTGTGTGTCCCTTTTTGGTGAATATATCCAATAATATTTTAAAAAAAAGAAAATTAATTACTAGGAATAATGGCTGAAACATCAAAATCAAGAAATATATGCAGTCGTTCTACATTTTTCATTGAACTTGGAAACCTTAAGCCTTGAGTTACAGAAAAATTATGATTTATGTATTAATCAATAGATTTTATTTATCTTATCGTCATGATTGTTTTTTAGGTTCCTTAATTTTGGTAAAACTTCTTTTACCTTTTTTTTTTTTTTCTTTACTTTTATAATAAATATTATAATTATTAAAAATATTATTAAATTTTATATATTATTGTTTTGTTTTTCCCCTCAAAGGAATCCTCTTGCTCAAATGGAAGAGGAAAAGAGGGAACATGATATTAAAATGAAAAAAATGGAAACCGAAATGGAGCAAGTGTTTGAAATGAAAGTGAAGGAAAAAAAACAAAAACTCAAAGATTCTGAAGCAGATGTAAGCCATTTATTTATTTTATATTACATTTGATTGGTCTATTATATTTTTAATAATCATTTAGTCTGTTGATTTTTTTTATTATAATGATACTAATTTTAGTTGCCATATCTTTGAGATTTTAATTTATACTATTTCAATATCTAACTAGTTAGTCTCAAATCAAATATTATGACTGACCCATTACTATTATTTGCATGGTATAACAGTTAGTATATTAATATTAATTATAATTACTTTGTACATATTCAAAATATCGAAAAACTGTTTTTAAACTTTTTATAAGATTATTTTAACATTTTGTAATGAAATATTATTTCGATGAAAAAATATCGAAATATCGTTTCTAATCTTCGATAACTATATTAATAACAATGTAAAATATCGAAAGGAACATGAAATTATAAAATTAAAATATCGATATACGTTTTTTTAGCTTTTTATAAAATTTTCTTAATCTTATTATACTAAATATCGACAATTATATAAAAAATATATCGAAATATTGAATATTGTATCAATTAGAATATTGTTGGTAATTATCGATATCGATATAAATAACATTATCAAAGATCAAATGGATGTTAAAGTATTGAAACAATATATCGATTCCTTTGATAATACAATATCGAAATACTTTTACTAACGTTAGAAATAAATAATTATAAAAATGTCAAATATCGAAATGAATATGATGAATAATCAATATTAAATATCGAAATACTATTTATTATTAAGCTTGAATATTTTCTTTAACAAAATATCGATATTTGGATTAAATAACATCGGAATATCTTTGCCATATTATGTTTTGGTACGAATATTTCCTCCTGAATATATGATTATAGATATATTACATTGGAGTGTATATTATCAATATTTCTTTTATCTTTTTATCTGTATATACTTTTAAGGTGCGACCTTTTTTTTTTTTTCTTTTTTTTTTTTTAGAAACCGATATTTCAATATTATCGAAGGAGAATAACTATATTCCGATATTATCGGTTACTCGATATCGATATCAAAATATCGGATATCGGAGACAAAATATCGATATTTTGATAATATCGATATCGATACCCCATCCCTAGTTTGAACCTTCTATGTTTCAAAGTTGTGGCATTCCTTACTTTTTCTCCATTATCAATCTTATATTATTTAATATAAATTACTTCTTATTGAAATTCAAATTTTAAGTCAATTTGCTTGCATGTTTATGCTGTAATTTAAAAGTAATCACTCCTATGAATCATAACTTGAAGAAAAAAAATTATCTTCACTATTTAAGTTTAACTTTAAATAGTTAAACTATATGACCCCAATGCAGTAAAATTTACTTGTGTCCTTTAAAAAGTAAACATTTTCTTTCATTTATTTGTTATTTGTACACAGAAAGAAGCAATAAAAAATATAAGAACTTTTAATTATAATATTGTATTGTACATTTTATAGTTGCAACGTCGACATGAACAAATGAAAAAAAGTTTAGAATTACAAATAAAAGAGCTTGAAGAAAAAAGGAAAGCTTTAGAAGCAGAAAAAACAGCCTGGGAACAAACAAATGGTATTACTATTGAAGAATTACGAAGGAGGAGTCTGGAAAGAGAGTAAGTTAATAAATTAATTGAAACTTTAAGGGTTAAGTTGTTAATAATTTATGTTGTTCACTGTAGAAGCCTCCACTTTAACTTATTATTTTTTTGCACGGTTGATTATCACAAGTTACTGTAACTTTAATTATTTTCTTATGAACTTTTCTCATTTCAAAGTATATAAAAGGATTTTAGATGGTTTACCTTTCTTTTGCTAATTTTATGTTTTCATTAATTAATTTTTTTTAAACATTTAAATGTGAAAATTTCATTTAAAAATTTTTTTTTTCAATTTGTTAATCAATTTAATATCTGATTTTTTAAATATACTTTCATTTTTCGCTTTTTGTTTTTGTTAATCAATTTCATTTGTTAATCAATTTAATATCTGATTTTTTTAATATACTTTCATTTTTTGCTTTTAATCTTTAGAAATGTTAATCAAGATATACCTATATAATTAATTATTCATATTTTCCATTAAGTACTTTAACGGTACGAGGAGAAGATGGTTGGTGGTGCGGTCAAAGAGAAACACAAATAAGTTGGTTTAACCTATTTTATTGTGCCAACATTTCGGCTAGAGTTTCTAGCCTTCTTCAGGGCTAAGAACAGAACAAGATAACAACCACAGTAAGTATAGAAAATAAAAAATTAAGTATAAACAGAATAACATAAAATGGATAATTTTACAAAATAGAATTAATAAAATGAAGTGATGAGAGAAGTGGGAAATAAAATGTATACATAGGTAATTGAAAAAGTGGGTAAAATAACATAATAAAGGAAATGAAATAAAAATGAAGTTAAATGAATGAAATTATGAAGTTAAATGAAAATGAAGTTATATAATGCAAAGAAGTATGAACATATTAGTTATTAATAATTTAAAAATTGAAATATGGAAAGAAAAAGAAAATTGAGAGGAAGAAAATATATGTAACAATAATAATTGATAAAGAGGCAAAATATAAGTAAAGTATACCATAAGAAATGAATAGAAAAAAATAAATAAATAAAATAAAAAAATAATTTTTGAAAACACCAATAATAATATAGTGAATAAAACTTATAACGTGGGTAAGAAAAATGTATAGAAGTGGAGAAAAGAAGTGGTGGTAAAATAAAGAAAGGGGAAAGAATAAAAAAAAAAGAATAAAACGAACCTGGTAGCTTGAAAATCAAACGCCTAATGGATATTGCGCCAATGACGGCCAAACTCTGAATTAAAAAAGCCGTTACAAGAATAACTAAGTGTTTTTTAAGAGGAAACGTTACGAGAGGGTAAAAATAAAAAATAAAAAGTATAAATATTTAGAGGAAGAAAGCGTGTGAGAGGGTGACGACAAATGGTTATTGGAAAAGTTAAAAATATATACAAATGAACGAATTACCGAATAACGAAGTACCGGAAGATGACAGTGTTATGGGTATTTAACAACAGTTAAAAAGAGGAAACGTATATATATGGTTATACGTGTGTATATATGGTTATATATATGACAAATGTGTAAGAAAAAGTTTAAAAGTGAAATAATCTGTTAAAAAGTGGGCGGAAAAAATAAAATGAATATAAAAAAAAATAAAAAATAATTAAAAATGAAAATAAAATAAAAATTTGAAAATTACTTTATTAATAAACTAACTATTTGTGAATATGTTAATGATAAGTTGTTCTTGTCGGTTTTTAAATTAACGGAAGAAGGTTCTAATTGGATATAGAGGCTTTCAGAGATGAGCCTTTTGTCATGGTTATGAACTGTAGCAAGTATAGACGTTTTGTCGAAATCGAAGGAATGATTTAAAGAGAGAGAATGTTCTGAAAGTTTAGAGGCAGAATGATTATGTGAGGAAATAGAATATTTGTGTTGTTTGATCTGGTCTTTTAAGAGATTACCTTCCAGGGTCAGTTCTTTAACCAAATTTCAGGGCTGGCCATGGGAAATCCTCTAGCTCCCGATCTTTCCAACATTGTTCTTAATGATTTGCTCGATTCTGTTATCCCACTTTTTCCAGTTGACATTATTCTTACTAAAAAATATGTAGATGATCTCCTCCTAGTCTTAAATCCTGATAAAATCCCTGATATCTTAACCGCCTTTAATTCTTACCATCCACGCCTTAATTTTCTGTTGAAATTGAAAATAATAACTCCCTTCCGTTCCTTGACCTCCTCATCATAAGAAACCTAGACAACACCATATTCGATATAAGATTTCTGTACGTCGGGTAGTTGATTTGTTGGGAATGTAAAAGGTCCCTGAGGTGCTGGTTGAATTTGGTTTGTAGTGAGGGAGTGGAGTCACGGGGTGTGGGTGCATATGTAGATCGGTGAGATAAAAGTAAAGCCATTTTTTCATTGTAGTCTGGATGATCCATGATGACTGTCATGTTGCCTTTGTCTGCTCTAGTGATAATGGTGTCGTGATGAGATTTTAAAAATGAACGGGTAAAAGAAATGTCTTAAAAAAATTGAGGAGAAAAATTACAAGTATCGGAATGAGGATGTAGGAGATGATTGGAAATAATGTTGCAAACAGAAGTACGGGATAACTCTTCTTGTCATTAGAATGGCGAATAAGGGGGTCATTATGAATATATTCTAGATCGGTTATAAGTTCTGGGATGGTCTTTAATGAAGAGTTGGGGCTAGAAAAATTTGGACCTACTTATCATTAACATATTCACAAATAGTTAGTTTATTAATAAAGTAATTTTCAAATTTTTATTTTATTTTCATTTTTAATTATTTTTTATTTTTTTTTGTATTCATTTTATTTTTTCCGCCCACTTTTTAACATATTATTTCACTTTTAAACTTTTTCTTACACATTTGTCGTCACCCTCTTATATACGTTTCCTCTTTTTAACTGTTGTTAAATACCCATAACACTGTCATCTTCCGGTACTTCGTTATTCGGTAATTCGTTCATTTGTATATATTTTTAACTTTTCCAATAACCATTTGTCGTCACCCTCTCACACGCTTTCTTCCTCTAAATATTTATACTTTTTATTTTTTATTTTTACCCTCTCGTAACGTTTCCTCTTAAAAAACACTTAGTTATTCTTGTAACGGCTTTTTTAATTCAGAGTTTGGCCGTCATTGGCGCAATATCCATTAGGCGTTTGATTTTTAAGCTACCAGGTTCGTTTTATTCTTTTTTTTTTATTCTTTCCCCTTTCTTTATTTTACCACCACTTCTTTTCTCCACTTCTATACATTTTTCTTACCCACGTTATAAGTTTTATTCACTATATTATTATTGGTGTTTTCAAAAATTATTTTTTTATTTTATTTATTTATTTTTTTCTATTCATTTCTTATGGTATACTTTACTTATATTTTGC
>NW_027109974.1:44656-69857 GCF_000696795.3 Halyomorpha halys | reverse complement strand
ACATTATTCTTACTAAAAAATATGTAGATGATCTCCTCCTAGTCTTAAATCCTGATAAAATCCCTGATATCTTAACCGCCTTTAATTCTTACCATCCACGCCTTAATTTTCTGTTGAAATTGAAAATAATAACTCCCTTCCGTTCCTTGACCTCCTCATCATAAGAAACCTAGACAACACCATATTCGATATAAGATTTCTGTACGTCGGGTAGTTGATTTGTTGGGAATGTAAAAGGTCCCTGAGGTGCTGGTTGAATTTGGTTTGTAGTGAGGGAGTGGAGTCACGGGGTGTGGGTGCATATGTAGATCGGTGAGATAAAAGTAAAGCCATTTTTTCATTGTAGTCTGGATGATCCATGATGACTGTCATGTTGCCTTTGTCTGCTCTAGTGATAATGGTGTCGTGATGAGATTTTAAAAATGAACGGGTAAAAGAAATGTCTTAAAAAAATTGAGGAGAAAAATTACAAGTATCGGAATGAGGATGTAGGAGATGATTGGAAATAATGTTGCAAACAGAAGTACGGGATAACTCTTCTTGTCATTAGAATGGCGAATAAGGGGGTCATTATGAATATATTCTAGATCGGTTATAAGTTCTGGGATGGTCTTTAATGAAGAGTTGGGGCTAGAAAAATTTGGACCTACTTATCATTAACATATTCACAAATAGTTAGTTTATTAATAAAGTAATTTTCAAATTTTTATTTTATTTTCATTTTTAATTATTTTTTATTTTTTTTTATATTCATTTTATTTTTTCCGCCCACTTTTTAACAGATTATTTCACTTTTAAACTTTTTCTTACACATTTGTCATATATATAACCATATATACACACGTATAACCATATATATACGTTTCCTCTTTTTAACTGTTGTTAAATACCCATAACACTGTCATCTTCCGGTACTTCGTTATTCGGTAATTCGTTCATTTGTATATATTTTTAACTTTTCCAATAACCATTTGTCGTCACCCTCTCACACGCTTTCTTCCTCTAAATATTTATACTTTTTATTTTTTATTTTTACCCTCTCGTAACGTTTCCTCTTAAAAAACACTTAGTTATTCTTGTAACGGCTTTTTTAATTCAGAGTTTGGCCGTCATTGGCGCAATATCCATTAGGCGTTTGATTTTTAAGCTACCAGGTTCGTTTTATTCTTTTTTTTTTATTCTTTCCCCTTTCTTTATTTTACCACCACTTCTTTTCTCCACTTCTATACATTTTTCTTACCCACGTTATAAGTTTTATTCACTATATTATTATTGGTGTTTTCAAAAATTATTTTTTTATTTTATTTATTTATTTTTTTCTATTCATTTCTTATGGTATACTTTACTTATATTTTGCCTCTTTATCAATTATTATTGTTACATATATTTTCTTCCTCTCAATTTTCTTTTTCTTTCCATATTTCAATTTTTAAATTATTAATAACCAATATGTTCATACTTCTTTGCATTATATAACTTCATTTTCATTTAACTTCATAATTTCATTCATTTAACTTCATTTTTATTTCATTTCCTTAATTATGTTATTTTACCCACTTTTTCAATTACCTATGTATACATTTTATTTCCCACTTCTCTCATCACTTCATTTTATTAATTCTATTTTGTAAAATTATCCATTTTATGTTATTCTGTTTATACTTTCTTTTTTATTTTCTATACTTACTGTAGTTGTTATCTTGTTCTGTTCTTAGCCCTGAAGAAGGCTAGAAACTCTAGCCGAAACGTTGGCACAATAAAATAGGTTAAACCAACTTATTTGTGTTTCTCTTTGACCGCACCCCCAACCATCTTCTCCTCATACGTCATCCACGGTCAACTATCTTTCATAACTTTAATGGTAGATTCCTTACCATGTTTTAAGTGTACAAATAAATGGATGTACATTATCTTTTTAGTTATCATTGAATGATGATGAACCAATTAGCTATGGAATATATACACATACATTAGATTTGAATCAATTATTATTGTTTTCATTAAACTAGATTTATAATGTATTACGTTGTTTTCTGTCACTTATGTATTAGGAAATATTTATGCATTTGGCTTGATGGTTAAGTATAAATGAGATTATTGTTAGAAGTTAATTTGGAGAGACACAAGAGGAAGAGGTTTTAGTAGTTTATTTATCTTAATATATTTTTACTTCAAGTAATACTGTTAGTCTTAATTGAAAGCAGTTGCAATAAAATGCTCTAATCCATGAGAGCAGTTTACTATTTTAGTCAGTTATAGTAAAAAATTTTTTTGGGAAGTGTATACTCTCTTTGATATTCTTAAACTTTTTTACTTGACATTATAAGCAGCTCTCAGTCTAATTCTAGATAAATTCATCTGATCATAAACATCTATATATACTTTTAAAAAACTAATATTAATGCATTCTTCATTTGTATATCAAATTTAACCCTTTTCTTTTTACTTTGATAGTTCTTTCTCCTCTCCTATTTCTAGCTTATTAGTTGGCAACATATAAATTAAAATTTCTTTATGCACTTATTAAAAAAAAATTCTTTATTCTTAGTTTGTTAAAAGGGCAGTCATAAATTAAATCCGATAGATTTTATTAGTAACAATTTTACTTACGTATGGTAGTACTAAAAGCATTTTTATTGAAATTTGTAAAGTAATGAACCACTACTTTAGTTAAAGTAACCCTGACTTTTATTATTAAGGTCCTTCAATGTCAATTTGTTTATGAAAATAAAGTGTTAATTGTTATTGATCTTTCTGATTAACAATGGATTTCTGTCTTAACAAGGAGAGGCTATAGACATAGCGCTATAGACAAGGAGATACCAATTTCAAATAAACATGTTTTGGTGATACTAGGTCAAAAATTGTTAGACATGTGATTGAGGATTTTTGCCAATTTTCCCTAGGAGCTGCAAAAAAATATATTTTATACTTTTAACATATTTTTTTCTGTATTTGATCTTTATGGATTTTAGGGTTTTTATGTATTTATTGATTTGTATCTTGGTGTAGAATTAGAAAAAAAGATTACTAATCATGTCTTATGAATATAATTGTATGAAAAATTACAAAAACCAAAGGCACTTCGAGTAAAATAGCCCAACAAAAATTTATAGAAAAAAAGCAAGTCAAATTTGTTCTAAAAGTCCTTTTAAACCATTAAATACCAATATTCATATAAACCGAAAATGCCGTTAGGCATAAAATCTAAATTTAAAATGTTTTTATATGGCTTAGAACAGTGTTTCCCAAACTGGGTGCCCCAAGCATATGCCAGGGTTGCCGCTTTCTCTAAAAATTACCAAAAAAAATAATAAGATAAAAATTTAAATTGAAAATTATTTATTTACTTGCACTATTTTTTCTTCTTTTCATACAAATTCAACCACTCTAAATATAATTGTGTCTCATATATTTTATAGCTTGTCAAAGGTGCTGCAAAAGTTTTTTATTTTATGAAGGGTGCTATGGAAAAGTTTTAGCCCTACAAGAGTGCCACAGTGAAAAAAGTTTGACTTTTGTTAGGTTAGAAGAGCAGGAATACAGCTTAATAATAATTGTAATAATGTTGGATTTGGATAAAATTGTGAGGAGTTATTAATGTTTTTTGTGAGTTCTAGGGACATCAATAGAAACAACAATATCTTCTAACAGCTTAGTCCAAAAGTTTGTAATTTTTAGTTTCTATGAAAATTGTTTTTTTTAAGGATGTTTAAAACAAATCTGATTTGCTAATACTAGAAAAAAAGATATATCTATAAAAATTATGTATGAAAATATAATATATTTTCAAATTTTTTATACATTTGAACTCATTTAATATGATCAGTAATCTTTTGTTTCTTATTTTACACAAAAAAATAAATAAATTGGTATTTAATATTTCTTAAATCCATACAAAGAGAAGGGAGAAAATGATAAATAAAAAAAATGCTAAAATTGTTCATTGTATTTTAATGTTGTTCTCTGCTCCTTGGGAGCAGTGGCAAGAACATTTGTCTAGCGTATTAGGATCTTATATCCAAAAAAAGTTTCATTGCAATCAGTGTCTGTAAATCCTCCTTGTAAGGTTCCTGTCTTATATTTTCTAACTTGCTTAAAACCTGTAGATCATATTTAGCAATTTATTTTCTAATGACTTATTTATTATTCTCATTATTCTGCTATTTAAGGGAATTGGATTGTTAGTTTTCTTTATGAATAACATTGTTTGTTATACTTCTATTGTTATTCCTGTTTTAGTTAGAAGTGTTTAACACATTTTTCAATCTTTTTTCTACCTATTCATTATTTCTTATTTAACTTCTTAGTTACTTTTCTTGATAATTGCTATTCTATCTCATTATTTTTCTTTGTCAATCTTTCTCTTTTGTATCATTACCTGGTTAACTTAGTGGTTTTAACAGATTTTTAGTTTGTTTTCATACCAAAAATACAATATAATTGTTTATTTGAAGTTTGTAAATTAAACACAACACACACATACACACTTTAATAAAATTTCATTAATTTAAAAGTTTAAATCCATGATTTGAGTTTGTACTCATCAATTATATGGCGCAGATATAACTAAATTAATCCAAATATGCTAAAAGTTTTGATTCATGATTAACCATTTAGCTATACAATATTGTATTTATGAAAACGTAGACACTGATTATTTTTTTTATTTTCTTAGATTAGAATTTCTTAACTGTTTGCATGATTCAAATTTTAAATGGGTTGTGCATGAGTGTGTTGTATTTAGGTGCCCTGTGATAAGGCGTGCGAGTTCAGCAAGTTTAGCTAGGCGGCACTCCTTCCAACACCGTAGTGAATGCAAACAGCAATAAGCTTTATTATTAATTATTATAATTTTGTGTACAATTATGTGCTAATCAAGTGCAACAGTCAAGCTTTACTAGTTTTAATATTTTAAGGTATATACACATTTATACACTCCTCTAAAAACCTTACAGTTTAATTATGGATGCAGGCATAGGTTAGATTTTGATTTTTCAATGAGTAAGACTCAGCTATCCCTCGTTTCAAAGTAGTTACTCTCTTGCAAATATTTGGGCAACGACCTTATCTAGGCAATTTTGTGAGATCTTGTTAAATATGGGGCCTTTTTGGAGTGTGTAACACATTGAGTTCATTAAAGTTGAGCCCTTAGTTCTAAGGAGTGAAAAATCTTGAAAATATATTTTTTTATTACATTTT
This sequence comes from Halyomorpha halys, assembly GCF_000696795.3. Lineage (NCBI taxonomy): Eukaryota > Metazoa > Arthropoda > Insecta > Hemiptera > Pentatomidae > Halyomorpha > Halyomorpha halys. The sequence goes on along the minus strand of NW_027109974.1, from coordinate 64,655 downwards.
CATCCTTGTTCAACCATGTCCAGGCATTTAATATTTCCAAACCACAATATTTGGAAATCACCCCTCCCATTTCTCCAGATGGGAATTAAAATTATGCTTAGGATAACGTTCTTATAGCAGAACAACTTTCACTTTAACTTCAAATACCTTCTCTGGTCTATTTTCTATTATTATTATTGAAAACTAAAAATTAAATTACTATTTATAGATAGTTGTCAGTAAGTGAATTTAGGAGATTGTCCAGGATTCATTCAAAAAATCAATGAATAAATAGTTTTAATTGTTAACTAAGAACTAAGGTTTTGACAAATTTTGCTGGTCTTTAATAGGAATAAAAGATATTTATAAAATTTACATTAAAATAAAACAGAAATAGTGAAAAAGTTGAAAATGAATACCAAAAGATATATTAATTGAAAGTTTTAAGGAATGAACATATAAATTAATAATACTGAGGAAGTAGTCATTGATAAAATATAAAATGATGAGTAATGAAATTGATAACAATTAAACAAGCAGATAATTGATCGAATAATATCTATCGCCTTTCCTCACTCCTTCCGTTTAACTGTTTCTTTGCCTCCTTTCAGTACATCTACAGTTATTCTTGGCTAGTAAATTTATTTTATGTCTGGTTTTTATTACTTCCTTTTATATTACCACTTAAATGGCAATGACAAAACATTTTATCAGTTTGTATTACTCCAGTTCATTTAGTTTACCTATTATATTACATATTCTTCATTGCTTCCTTCTAAATTATAAATTTATGGACCCTGTAACACTACATTGCTTATTGCTTTTTATTTATCATCATTAACAATTACTATTCTCATAACAATATGGTTCGATTATTTGTTATAATTTTCATTACTTCTTTACTTTTATCATTCTATACTTTTTAAATTACTATACTTCATCTGTATTAATGATTTATCAGTTCATTACTTATTACTATCTTAGTTAATATGTCTTTTTTGTTTTCGTTTTTAACTTTCTCACTATTTCTGTTTTATTTTTGCCAGTTTTTTACATATATATCGTTTTATACTTTTACCTTATATGAATTTTATCTATATGTTACTTTTACACCATTACATTACCTTCACCTACTCGGTATCTTTTTCTTTAAGCCCTAACAAAAACCTGTAATTTGGGTTGAAATGTTAACTTTTAATAAATAATTGAAACCACTAAAAAAAATAAATAGTTGTTTTCATAATAACCATCTGGACCATCTCCTTAAGAAATAAAATTGTAGTTTGGTACAAAAAAAAAGAAAAAACTTCAAATTTGTTTTATAGTGTAGGTTTTGGTGTTGACAATGTACTGAACTCCTTACTCTTGGAGGCAAGGCTAAGTTTGGCTTTGGCTGATAATTTATTTATTCTGTTTTATCACCTATTGATTTGTAGTCGGGAAAGAGATGCCCTCCATAAAAGTTGTACCCTTTATTGGGGAGGGGATAACCATGCCTTTTGAGCGTGATTACTGATCACATCACTCACCTTGTATAACCGTTGATAAGAAATAGTATTTTGGTAACAAATACTGAACCAAAGACCCTTGAACAAATATATAAACAGTTTATTATAAGCCTTATCCAATAATGTTGTTTACTTTTTATATTGATACCTTTATATAGCTTTACATATTGAATTATTACAGCTTTAATATCTTTATTTATTTTATTTTATTTTTTTTTTAGGAGTGTGTATAATGTATTACCTTATCTAAAAAGTTATATTTTGTTTTAATTTTGTGTTAGTCTTATCCACATTAGTAAAGGTTGTTTGATACTACAAATTATGACTTTGTATTTAACACACTCATATTGAATGTGCTTTTTTACTTTTAGGTGAACTTTAAACCTAATGTATAAGTGAAAAATTTAGGCCTATTAAATATACTAATGTCTTTTTAGAAATTAGTTTTCATTTGTCATCTATTTTTCTAAGCAAAGTTTCATTAACTTCAGGAACAATTGTATGAAAAGCTTTGGCAAGCATGCTTTGCTTTCATTTGTTGTGTGTAATTCTAAACTTTTATTGGGTGTCTACTTTTTTCATATATAATGTATCACTCCAATTTATTTTTAAAGAACTCACATAATTTAAGAACTGATTAAAAAAAATTAAATGTGAGCTTTCTATTTGTTGATTATATGACTTCAGATCATTTTTTATTCTATTTTTGTATGTACCACAGGCTTAAATAACTTAACTTTACTCTAGAGTATTGGCGAAGTCTGTGCGTTCATACACACACACACACACACACATGGCTGTCTTCGGTAGGCCTCCAACTTGCAGATCACAAGACCGAGGCTCTCCTAGTAACTAGCAGGAAGCAGACTGAGTCTATCACTGTTACGGTGGGTAGGCACGAAATTCGTTCCCAGTCTTGCTTAAAGTACCTAGGAGTTATGATCGATGTGTCTCCGCTTTAATGTTCATGCGGTGTATATTAGCGCCAAATCTGCTAAAGTAGCATCCTTTTTGTCACACCTTATGCCAAACGTCGGAGATCCCAAAGAAAGTAGCCGAAGGCTTCAGGAGACAGATGGTTTCAGTTTATCACAGAGTTTGTTTAAGGACAGTTAGCGCTTTTCGAACTGTTTCCTACGAAGCGGTGTGCGTGATAGCCCGAATGCCACCTGTGGAACTCCTTGTTGAAGAAAGAAGCAGGTACTATGGACGACGCTTGCACTTTTCCAGAGAAGAGTGAAAAATAACCATTGACCAGTCCCAGCAGCATTGGGCGGCTGCAGATTCCGGGAGTGGACTCACAGGTTAATACCTGATGTGGGCAAGTGGTATGGTCGCCAGCATGGTGAGGTGGATTTTTATGTAACCGAATTTTTGACCGGACATGGTCGTTTTAGAGTCTACCAATACCGATTCAAACTGGAAACACCGCAGAATGCCCTGGATGTCAGACTGTCAAGGAAACAGTGGAGCAAGTGTTTTTTGCTTGTATTTGGTTTTCTCAGGAGAGAAGCGAATTACAGAGAGTGTGTGGAGGATGCATCACACCAGAAAACTTGGTGAGATATATTCTACGCTCAGACCAGCATTGGAATGCAGTAAAGAGATTCACCACAGTCGTCCTCAAGAGATTGAGAGAGGGCTTGAAGACCTAACAAGCATGGAAACGTGAAAATCATGCGAAGAAAGCGAGGCGGCACTCAGCCATTTCGATTGTGAAGCTGCACAAGATCTCCTTTACCAAACAGTACGGGAACAGCACATCGACATTGCTATACTCTGTGAACAGTATAAAAATCTAGATGGAAACTCGTGGGTATCCGATGCTAGTGGTAAAGCTGCTATTTGGGCCTGTAATTCCCAAGCTATTCAGGAAGTGAATACTATATCGTACTCCAGCTTTCTATGGGTGAATATCAACGATGTATACTTCTTTAGTAGTTACGCTTATCCCAGTATCAAAGACTTTTAGAATTTGTTAGATCGCATTGTCTTTGAGGCTAGTTGCCATAATCCAGCTATCATAGCTGGTGATTTCAATGCATGTGCAACAGAATGGGGAAGTAGAATAACAAATCGACGGGGTGAAGTTCTGGAAGCTTACGCACAACTAAGTGATATGATCCTTATGAACACCGGAACAAACCTGACTTTCACTAGAGCAGGAAGATCATCTATCATCAATTTGACGTTTGTGAGTGCTCGTCTGCATCGGATCACAACTTGGAAGGTTTGTGGATTTTATACAAACAGTGATCACCAGGCTATATTGATTACACTGGATACGCCGTAAATAATGTAACGTACAAGAAAGAAGAGTTCTCGATGGAGAACCAATGTCTAGAACACGAAGACTTTCGATGGCGCTTCATTCACTTTATGCTGGAGGATGAGTGTGAATTGAAAGGTTCAGCAGAGGAAAATGCGCGTATACTGACCTCTTTTATATCTGGGGCTTGTGATGCAGCTATGACCCGTTCAAAGCCTGGCAAACATCATTCCTCAGTGTACTGGTAGATGGATACTATTGACGATTTTTGCCGGTGTTGCAACCAAGCAAGAAGACGTTACCAGCGAGCGAGATGTCTACCGAAGTTTTCTATGCTGCAAGAAGAGTTCAAGAGAGCTAGAAGGAGCCTCCGACTAGCCATTAAAGAATGCAAATGACGGTGCTGGAGAGAACTCTGTGATAAGGTGGATGCAGAACCATGGGGAAGACCTTACAAAATAGCTCTTAAGAAACTTTGTAATGGCACGATGCAGCTCCCCACGAGATCAAATGTTGTAGACAGTATTGTCAGAACACTATTCCCTGAACAGGCGAATAGTATTGAATGTATTGACAATATATAAATAACGGACTTTCCACAAATTACACAGGAAGAGATAGAGGACATTGCCTCAGACCTAAAACATGGCAAGGCTCCAGGATTGGACGGAATTCCCAATGTAGCTCTGAAGGTGGCTCTAAGGAATCGGCCGGATCTTTTTATCAGAAGACTGGAAGACCTGTCAACCTATCATCCAATTTGCTTATTGGATACTATGGCTAAGGCATTAGAAAAAATCCTTTCCCTCAGGCTACAAGAGTTCACGGAGGGAGTTAATGGCCTCTCGCTGGCTCAATTCGGATTTCGTAAAGAGCGATCCACGATAGATGCTGTTGGATTGGTAGTCGAGATGGCCCGCACAGCAATTGCAGTAGCAAGGTGGAGGAGGGGTGCTAAGTGTTATGCAGCAATCATCACTCTAGACGTTAAGAGTGCTTTTAACACTGCAAGATGGACCTGTATAATAGATGCCCTACGGACTATGGTGGTACCAGCCTATCTTATGAGAGTTCTTATAAACTACTTTAAAGATAGAGTTCTGTATTACTTTTCAGACATTGGCCAAAGAAGATATAAGGTGACTGGTGGTGTCCCACAGGGTTCGGTATTAGGACCTCTTCTGTGGAACGTCATGTACGACGCAATCTTCAAATTGACATTGCTGGAGGGTGCCACAGTTGTGGGATTCGCAGATGATGTTGCAGTTGTAGTGGCGGCGAAGTACTTGGAAGAAGTTGTTACCCTCATCGCAAACTATACTATTTCTACGGTCCGAGGTTCTCCTAGTAACTAGCAGAATGCAGACTGAGTCTATCACTGTCACGGTTGGTAGGCACGAAATAGATTCCCAGTCTTGCTTAAAGTACCTAGGAGTTATGATCGATGCACGTCTCCACTTAAATGTTCACACGGAGTATATCAACGCCAAATCTGCTAAAGTATCATCCGTTTTGTCACGCCATATGCCAAATGTCGGAGGTTCCAACGAATGTAGCCGAAGGCTTCTGGCTACTGTTGTTCCCTCCATTATGTTATATGCAGCCCCGATTTGGAAAGAAGCGATGGTTACCAAATCATACAGGAGACAGATGGTTTCAGTTTATCGCAGAGTTTCTTTAAGGACAGTTAGTGCTTTTCAACGGCGGTCATTTCACTTCCGGTTCTCCAGGCTAGGAAGATTATGGCTCAAGGAAAGGTCCGGGTAGGACTGGTGGTTAGCCTTTTTTTTTTTTTAGGCCCGTACCTATCCGTGAGGGAGTTTTACCCGCTAAAACCACTCGCCCTACACCTATTCATTAATTTCCACGGGACCGCTGCTAGGCATTACTTCATGGAGGGAAATGGCTGAGTGCAGCCTCACTTCCTTCGCATGGTTTTCATGTTTCCATGCTTGTTAGGTCTTCAAGCCCTCTCTCAATCTCTTGAGGATGACTGTGGTGAATCTCTTTACTGCATTCCAATGCTGGTCTGAGCGTAGAATATAGGTCACCAAGTTTTCTGGTGTGATGCATCCTCCACACACTCTCTGTAATTCGCTTCTCTCCTGAGAAAACCAAATACAAGCAAAAAACACTTGCTCCACTGTTTCCTCGACAGTCTGACATCCAGGGCATTCTGCGGTGTTTCCAGTTTGAATCGGTATTGGTAGACTCTAAAACGACCATGTCCGGTCAAAAATTCGGTTACATAAAAATCCACCTCACCATGCTGGCGGCCTTACCACGTGCCCACATTGGGTATTAACCTGCGAGTCCACCTTCCAGAATCTGTAGCTTCCCAATGCTGCTGCCACTGGTCGATGGTTATTTTTTGCTCTTCTCTCGAAATGTGTAAGGGTTGTCCATAGTGCCTGCTTCTTTCTTCAACAAGGAGTTCCACAGGCAGCATTCGAGCTGTCTTGCACACCTCCTTGTAGGAAACAGTTCGAAAAACACTAACTGTCCTTAAAGATACTCTGCGATAAACTGAAACCATCTGTCTCCTGTATGATTTGGTAACTATCGCTTCTTTCTAAATCAGGGCGGCATATAACATAATGGAGGGAACAACAGTAGCAAGAAGCCTTCGACTACTTTCTTTGGGACCTCCAACGTTTGGCATAAGGCGTGACAAAAAGGATGCTACTTTAGCAGATTTGGCACTGATATACTTCATGTCAACATTAAAGTGGAGACGTGCATTGATCATAACTCCTAGGTACTTTAAGCAAGACTGGGAATGAATTTCGTGCTGACAGTGATAGACTCAGTCTGCTTTCTGCAGGTTGTAGCCCTACCGAAGACAGCCAACCTCAGACCGTAGAAATAGCTTGGTTTGTGATGAGGGTAACTTCTTCCAAGTACTTCGCCGCCACTACAACTGCAACGTCATCTGCGAATCCCACAACTGTGGCTCCCTCCGGCATTGTCAATTTGATGATTCCGTCATACGTGACATTCCACAGAAGAGGTCCTAATACCGAGCCCTGTGGGACACCACCAATCACCTTGTATTTCCTTTGGCCAATGTCTGAAAAATAAATCTAAACTTTATCTCTGAAGTAGTCGGTGAGAACTGAGAGAGAGAGGTAGGCTGGCACTGTCATAGTCCGTAGGGCATCTATTATACAGGTCCATCTTGCAGTGTGAAAAGCATTCTTAACGTCTAGAGTGATGATTGCTGCCTAACACTTAGCACCCCTCCTCCACTTTGCTCCTGCAATTGCCATGCGGGGCATCTTGACTACCAATCCAACAGCATCTATTGTGGATCGTTCTTTACGAAATCTGTATTGAGCTCGCAAGAGGCCATTAACTCCCTCCGTGAACTCTTGTAGACTGAGGGAAAGGGATCTTCTCGAATGCCTTACCCATGGTATCCAATAAGCAAATTGGACGATAGGTTGGCAGGTCTTCTAGTCTTCCCTTACTCTTTGGAATGAGTACGAGGCTCTGTCTCTTCCAAGGTTTCGGAATTGAGCCTTCACGAATGCACGAATTGAAGAGATCGGTGAAAAGATTTGGCCATTTCCTGAAAGCCACCTTCAGAGCTGCATTAGGAATTCTTTCCAATCCTGGTGCCTTGCCATGTTTTAAGTCTGAGGCAATGTCCTCTATCTCTTCCTGTGTAATTTGTGGAAAATTCCATGTATATATATATATATATTGTCTATACTTTCAGTAGTATTCGTCTGTTATTCGGAATAGTGATCTGACAATACTGTCTACAACATTCAGTCTCGTGGGGAGCTGCCTCGTGCCGTTACATAGTTTCTTGAGTGCTATTTTGTAAGGTCTAACCCATGGGTCTGCATCCACCTCATCGCAGATTTCTCTCCAGCACTGTTGTTTGCTTTCTTTAATGGCTTGTCAAAGGTTCCTTCTAGCTGTCTTGAACTCTTCTTGCAGCACTGTTTGTGTGTGTGTGTGTGCGTCCGCCTGCACGTGTGCGAGCGTTCTTGCGTGCGTGTGTTTATGTGCATGCGTGAATGCACATATTCACTCATACAGAGTAAATTTAGTTGTTAATAATGATTTGGGAGATGACTTTATTTCGACATATCTTTAGTTAAAACTTGCACAGACTTTGTACACTCTGGTAGCTACTAATGTCCCATTATTGATATATAAAACTCTTAAATACCTTAACCCCTTCTTTTACATCAGATTCAGAACTCATACAATTAACTTTAGTTTTCTTTTTCCTAATAGCATTATGTTAATAATTTTGATTTTAAGGTACATTATGTGTTATTGATGAATCAATATTGATGTGTAAATATTTTCAACTTAATTTATGGTAATTTTTTCTATGAATTTTTATATACTTTATCTAGGCAATTTTCAAATCATTTATGACCTTTGTGTCTTCTATGTTAAACTTTCTCTCATTAGTCCAAGAGGTGATAGCATAGTCCAGCAGTGATAGTTTATTTTTTTTTCTAAACTTAATAATTGATAAAAAATGGTAGAAACAAATGGTGTATGTTTTAGAAAAAATCTTTATGTAGCAACATGGTAAAAAAAAAATTGTTAATCAATAGAAGTGTTGTTTTTTCATTTGTTATTTAAAAAACAAAAATTAGTACTTCTTCCCCTTCCTTGATCTTCCCTCAAATGGTGATGTCCAGGAGTAAAACTGTAAACTGAATGGTCTTTTTGAGATCCTCCTGGCCTATGTAGAGCTTGGTCGACAAGTCGGTAGGGTTTGGCCAGATCCACTTCCTGATGTTCCAGAGCAAATCTGTAGGATGTGCTCTGCAGTTTGGTCTCCGGTTCTACATCCACTTTCCCCAATGCCAAACTTTGTATAGAGGTGTGCCCTCATCCTGTTTTGGCCCGTTCTGAAACTGAAGAGCACAACTTACCCATTAGTGCTCATTTTGTAGTAGGCATCTTCTGGGTCGTGATTTGGGTCTAGATCCTACCATTTTGCATGTATAGCAGCCCTGTTTATTGATATCGCCTCCAGGAGGGTCTGAGTAGAGTTTGGTTTTGGGAATGCTGCTCCTTCCTTTGCAAGCTGATGTGCTACATTGTTTCCATAGAGACCGCAGTGCCCTGGTATCCATTCCAGTACCACTTCACTATACTGCAGTTGCAGTTTTTCAACTTTTCCTGCAAGTACATGATGACCTAGTTTCCATTTTGACTTCAGGGCATGTAGTACTGATGCAGCATTTAACAAAAAGACTATTTTGGTGTCAGCATTTCTATCGAGCTGCTCAGTATTTTTCTGCCCTCCGAGATTGCCTCTTGCTCAACTTTGAAATTCGTGCATCTTAAGCCAGTTGGAATGGTTCTGTGTAGGGTGTTTCGGCTCGGAAATTCTATATGCACCCTTTCTCCACCATTTGCAGTAGCACCTGCAGCTGATCCATCAGTGTATACCCCGGGTCCGTGAGGTGGAAGGGTATTTTTTGTTGAGTATCTTCAGTGAGGGGATCTCATTAGCTGAGGCTTGAGAGGCTCCTTTCTCTTGATTCTTGGAACTGTGAGTCCCCCAGCTGCTTATTCTATATTTGATTACTGGTCGGACGTTTCCAGTGTAAAGAGATTTGAGAGTCTGGTGGTCCAATCCCCAATCGGAATCTGCTATCTTCTTCATAAGGGCTGTTCTCTTACTTGTCTTGACAATGCTTTTTTCTATTTGTTTTTCCCATGTGAGTCGCTGGTCTAGAACTATTCCTAGGTAGGCTAGACTGTCTTCTTTGCTGATGTTATTGAGGTTTATCTTCCGGTTTAAGTCCATTGGAGTGTTTGGAGAGAGACTGCAGTATTAACTAGTTTCGGCTCGCAAATTCTATATGTTCCCCTGCTGCACCATTCGCAGTAGCACCTGCAGCTGATCCATCAGTGTATACCCTGGGTCCATGAGGTAGAAGGGTATTGTTTGTTGAGCATCTTCAATGAGAGGGATCTCATTAGTTTAGGCTTGAGAGGCTCCTTTTGCTTGATTCCTGGAACTGTGAGATGTATTTGGGGTTGAGGAAGGGAATTCCATGGAGGCGAATCATTAACTATTTTGAAACATTTATTTTACTGAGAGATGAGATTGTGTTCTGAAATTAGACTATTTATTTTGTGAAGTGGGCTGGTACGTTTGAGTTTGTTTGCATTTTTTCCCTTAGTCCTGTTTTGTAACGAATGACTTAAAATGCTTCTAGCTTTTGTTTGCAGATTTAAGAGCTTTGCATCTCTTCTGTTTTCCATGGATAGCATTTCAGTGATTGTCTCCATTTTGTTAATGGGAATGGATTTAATTGCTTCAGTTATTATCCTGAGTCCCTGGTTCTGTGCTTTGTATCACTATGTTTTCTATGGTTCTCTGTCTGCTTCGTTTGGTGCCTGAGCTAACCTGACCTTTTCTGTTTCTCAAATAGTTATTTAGCCAGGTGAGAGCTCTGCCATCTATCCCCATCTTGGCAATTTTAACCATCAGCCCATTCTTCCATACCTTGTCAAAGGCTTTTTCAAAGTCCACTCAAACCGCAACTGTATGTTCCTTTCTTTGAAAGCTGTCCTCAATCTCTTGAGTGATGAAGACAACCTGGTCTTCAGTGGATCTGTATTTTCTGAATGCTTGTTCTTTTTGGAGTTTTTTCTGCTCTTGGGTCCAAATCAGTCTGTTGTTAACTATCCACTCCATAAGCTTTCCTGTGCAACTCAGTAATGTTATTGGGCAGTATCTATTTGGATCCCCTGGAGGCTTTCCTTCCTTGGAATATTCCTTTCTTTCTCTGCTTGGAAAAGGTCCAAAATGGTTATAGAGCAATATTTCAAAAACCTATCTTTTTACAAACAGTTGCTCAGAAGCCCTATTGGTATGAAACATATGTGAGGTTCAATTTAATACCAATTCAACAATATTCAGAATTTACCAAGTGAGAAAATATCAGCCATGACTGAAAAGATACATGGGGTGATATATATTGGTGTATTAGTCTTTAAAATATATTTTAAATTTCTACAACAGTCGATCCCTAGTCACAATAGTAGTTATCTCATGAAGATACATAGATTTAAAATAGCATTAGTAGTAAAATTAGTTTAATTAATTTTTTTTTTACTAAATTATTTATCTAATTTAAATCAAAATATTTCAAAGTTAAATAGTTTTTATTTTTATTTTTATCTGTTATCCCTATTTTTTAATTTGGAAAGTAGATGTAATCTGATTGTAATATGTTTATAGACACTTTTTTTAATGACAAGAAGACAATTCAAGTATTGCAGCATTTTTTCTTTTTTTTTTTCCTTCATGATTATCTTTTTGAAATTTTCTGAAACACATTTATATGTAATAAAGTGATTTTCTTAAATCTATTTTTTATTAAAATCAAAGTATTTTATTTCTATTATAATAGCCTAATTTATGTACAGCAAATATAAACATAATGTTTCACTGACACTAGAATTAATCAAGTAGTGTTTTACTTTTTAATTGTTAAAATTTCATAAATAGATACATTTTTTTTTTATAAATTTAATGTATATTTTAAATCTGTATGATTACTTATTGGCTAAACTATTGAACATTAAAATATAGGAATGTAATTATTTTATTTTTATACTTTCACTACTTGATTCTTTCTATGGTATACCTAAATATAATGTAGCTTCTGTTTGCATATTTAGTTGTGGTTCTATTTGTTGTGTCTATTATCGTAATCTGTAAATAGATGGTGGAGGTAATTTTTATTAGTTTATTAGAGATGAGTTGTTAGTTGAATGTTAAGCTTTATAGAAAATTAGTTGAGAAGCTGCAAAAAAAAAAAAAAATTTTTTTTCTTTGTCACATTGATTCAACACCTTGTCTGACCAGATCCTTGGTGTCCCTGCTGTGTATATTAGTTTTATCATTTCAGAGGGCGTCTACTAGGTGGGAATTTCGTATGGTCTGGAAATAAGTCAGGAATTCACTGTTAATGACAGTAAAAATTATCAGTTTTCAATTTTTTTTTTTAATTTGAAGAATATGTGTAGCATTAAGTAAGAGCTTTGGTGTCAATTACAATTCCTTGAAATGTAATAACTGAAAACAGTCCTATATCTTAATAGTAAGAACGATTATGAAGAAAATTTGATGGCTTTTACTACTGCTCTTCGACCCACAAGTAATTTCTATACATATTTTTACATCATATAGCTACTGGAATCACACAATCACTCCCCTTTGTTTACATTAGGTAAAGTAGTTGTGCTCCTTTCATGAAACTTGATGTTAACGATTTCTGGTAAGTATAATAATTTGCTATATGTTGAATTAGTTACCTAGTAATATATAAAAAAAAATATGGTATATCAGACAGTGGGTTTGCTGGGGCGGGTATAAAAAAACTTTAGGGATCCCTTTGACCTTACTTAATATAGTACAGTCAAGTGATTGTGATCATTAGTGGCATGTGTATTTTTTTTTCCAATGTGCTAAACACAAAACTGATGCCCAAAAAAAAAATTCTCAGCAAATATGAGAAATCATTTAAAAACCTCTAAAAATAAATTTTTTTCTTGGTTTAAAACTTGCAAAGTAAACATTTTTATTCAAAAAGTAATCCAATATTAAAATAAAGAAGAGAAAATTACCTACATTCCATGTTCTTACTATTTTCTTTTTATAGTGAGTGGTTTTCGTGCAACAGTCCAGTCAGATGGAGCATTAAAAAAAGGGCTTGAAGTGGAAAGTCTAGTGCTACTTTTTTTATAGTGACTTAAGGGTGATAACCATGAGTCCAGCAAAAAACTTTTTTGTCTTATTACTTCTAGAGTAAGCTTTTTACACAAAACATAATCCAATATTTAACCAAAAAGAATCAGATTACCCACAATGCATGGATATGCATTGCATTCCTCTTATCATTTTTTTGTTCATTACGTGATTGTGTACTATAACGTAATAGTCCAATGGTGTTAAAAAAATCAAAAAACACTAAAAAAATCATCTTTTTTTTTTTTTATGGCTTCTTAATTTCAAGGTAAAAATTTTACACAAAAGGTTATCTCATATAATAAAGATGAGAAACTGGCCGACAATTTATGTTCTTATAATTTTTTTTCTAAGTGTGTAGTTTTTCATATTAGTCCAGCAATTAAATTCAAAAAGAGATTGAAGTGAAAAGTTCTGGTATAATTGTTTAGTGGCTTACTTCATGTTTTTAGGGTGCTGAACACAAGCTCAAGTTCCTAATAAAATGATGATTTTATAGAAAGTATTTAGATAATTGATTGGTGAATAATGAGATAATTTTCATTATAACTTCTAATATACAGGGTATCCCACTATATTTATTCACTCTCCCCCAACTTCCTGAAAATTTGAAATTTTAATTTGATTTTAGCTTGGTTATAATTGTGGCATGTGGTATCTTTTGGTGTACTTATTTTCTAACCTTTTCCAGTTTTTCTCCATTGCATCTTTCTTACCTAACATCCTTTTTCCAAAGGTATAGGGTAAGTTTTTTACGGGTTCTGATTGTAAATCAGATTTTATGGTGAGATCATATTATACACTTTTTTGATCCAACATATCCTGACAGTGTAAATCGCAAAAAAAAAAAAAATAATAACAATTTTTAACCGTTTTTGATGATTTGCATACAAATGGTGTAAAAATACAAATGAATCTAGAGATCAAAATTGTTTTAGAATTAAATTACCCATAAAAATCCATCATCACAATTTAGGCATTTATTTATTGAGATATCTTCAACTTGACAGTCATTTTAGTCTCCTCGGCTAGTGGAGAAACTCTGGTTATGATGATAGATTATTAAAGTAAATTAAATTCTAAAACTATTTTGTTGTTCAGATTTGTGTGGTTTTCCGCACCATTTGCATGCTAATCAACTAAAGTGATATCAAATTGTTTTGGTTTTTACCTTTTTATGTCTTTAGAACACGTCAAATGCCTGATGTGAACTAGTCTTAAAATTTTATTTATTATCATAATCCATAAAAAAAAAGTACTCCATTATTTCATTTGGAATTATGGAGTTACTTGTACTGGAGAAGAACTAGAGGTCAGAAATTAAAAGATGAAACACACGTGCCATTGTGTTCTGGTGTTCCCAGTTCTGGGAGACTGGAATAACCACTCATTACTGATGGGAGATGTTAATGCGCACTCATGGATTTGGGTTATAAAACGAATAATCAGGCTGGTGATGTAGTTGAAAATTTCTATTCAGGACAATGTGATTTTATAGATAATATGCAGAAGCAACCAACTTTTCTTTCCTATAAAGGTGACCTGACCCATCCTGACATTATCCTATGCCATCCATCACTCAGGAAAGATACGAACATTATGATAAAGGATGACGTTCTGAGCCAAAAATTAGACCAAAGTGCCCAAACTCTAACAAAAATAATAATGAAATGTGCCCTTCGAAATATTCCTTGTAGTCAAGTTCGAAAATTTAAACCTTTTTGGAATATCAAGGTGCAAAAGTTAAGGAAGGAAAAAGATGAATCTTATTGCCCTGCAGAGTAAACAGGACTAAGGTCAGATATGGTGGCGCTGAGAAAGATAAGCATCCCTGTAAGACGTGTTATTATCTGTTTCAAAAGGGAAACATATAATAATTTTCTGAAGGAGACGGACTTCTGGAAGGATGGAAAGAATGCTGACGCTTTTATTTCGAGGAGAAATGGAGAGAAAATTACAGAAAATGAGCCTATTAAAATAGGAAATGAGTTAGTTACTACCAAGAAGGATATAGCCGAAGTTTTTTGCAAAACCAGTAATGTTACTCTCCCAGAAAAGATTAAAAAACAAGACTTATTAGAGGACCCGGGTTGCTTAAATTTAGATAATAGCATGCTTTACTGTTCACCCTTATCAAGATTGGAACTGAATGTTGCTGTGAGCTAGCTTAAAATGGGGAAGAGTGCTGGTCAAGATGGTCTATTGCCTGAATTCTCGAAAAACTTGGGAGAAGTTAATTAAGAAGCTAAAGATAGATATCCTATTAAAATTTATAAATATCGTAATATATTGCACGTATGCAAAAGCCATTTCCCAGTTTAAGGGAAGAAAGCAGAGGTACTATCAAGCACAATCTGTAAACTAGTTGAACAAAGGGTTATAGTGCGTCTACGAGAATATCTTGAGCCAAAAAAACTTTCAGACCGACAGGTGGGTTTCAGGAAGACAAGAAATACAGTTGAGCAGGTCATCAGATTCTCTCTGGAGGTGAAAGATGGCTTCCAAAGAAGCCAACATATCCTTGCTGTGTTTATTGACTTCCAAGCTGCTTTTGATTGTGTATGGAGGAAAATGGTTATTACTTAGTTGAAATGTATGGGTGTAGGTGGCAATCTCTTCTCATGGATTCGATCTTTCCTGGGAACAAGTTCTCATATGGGTGGTTTGGAAGAAACTCTAAATAAAGTTATGAACATGCTACAGGACTAGATTAATAAAAATGGAATGACGGTTAACCCACAAAAAACCGTGTTTCAAGTATTTAGCCTTAGCACAAAAAAACATGAGATTCATCTACACTTTATAGGCGAAGAACTAACTAGGACTGATGAAGCATGCTGATAGGGATCACACTGGACTCTTAGCTAGTTACTAACCAGTAATTAGCTAATACAAATCCATAAAAAAACTCAGAAAGGGCAATGAAAATTGAAGCTGATGAAAACTAAATGGGGAGCGTCCGAGTATATACTTAGTACAGCCTACAAATCATACGTACAGCCTAATCTGGAGTATGGAGCTGAACTTTTAATAACCTCCTCCAATGCAGCATTAGGAAAGTTAGACACAGTTCAAAATCAAGCCTTACGCATAATGCCTGGCAGAGTGAAATTGATTCACATCACAGCTATGTAACTCAAAGCAGATCTCAAGCCGCTACAGGATAGGAGAGAAAAATCTGCTCTGTGTCTAAATGAAAAGCTTATGCGACGAGGGGATCACTGGTTGGCATACCGTAAAGCGAATGAATAACTGAAGTCCCATCGCACGCAAAAGCTGAGGAAAAGCTTCAACAGATAGACACACCAACTGAGGAAAGGCAGAATATGAGCATCTACGTGCCAAAGCACGATTCCATCGTGTCATTTCCCGTTGGTCCTGAATGTGACAATTATGATGGTGAAATGCAGGCTATTTGCTTTGTGATAAAAGCCACTATTGAAAGCAATGACAACACTGTAATCTTCAGTGACTCACAAGCTATATTACTAAAATTATCAACACCCGGTATCACAGAGTCACCTACTGAAGAAAAGTGCAGAAACATGGCTGCTATTATGAAGAAAAGAGGAAGGATTATAGCTCTGCAGTGGATACCAGGCCATGTTGGTATATATGTCAATGAACAAGCTGACAAGTTGGCTAAGCTTGGTTGTGCGGAGAACCACCCTGTTTGACCTCTTTCCTACAGAACAGTGAAATCAATTAAAAGTTCTTATCGTAAGGACAGGACAAGTGCTAGGCACAAAGTTCTAGTGGAAAGAAAGAAGTGGGAGAGCCTACTGCATAATGATAAGTGAATCCCCGGCAATCTTAGCAGAGCTGAGAGAGTGTCTTGTTTTCGCCTAGTAACAGGACATGACCTGCTCCAAAAACACCTCCATCAAATAGCCATTGTAGATTCACCGAAATGTCCTCTATGCAATATGGGTGACATGGATAGAAACCATCTTTTGACATTAATTGATCTGGAAGATATTCAGCTGGATGCAGACCAACTAAGGGGAAAAGTAAACTTGTATTGGGCTGCGAGAGGAAAAATAACTTAATAGTCTACTTCCTGTGGTGTAAGAAAAAAAAAAGTGCCATTGTTATGACCCAATGAAAATTAAATCAAAATTCAATACGTTTTACTTGTATAGTGGAATATCTTTTATAGTAAGAAAATGAATATGAATCAAAATGATGTTTTAAGAAATCTTGTTATCCCAGTTGGCACTTTATTGATGTTATTTTCTTAAACACGAAACAAATATTTTATTTAGCATTATTACTTTTTTGTAAGATATATACTATATTTAAAAATGTTTTTATTATTTTTTAAGACTTAAGCATATAATATTTCAGCTGATGAAGCTTGCTGCTAGCATTTGTGATAGTCAATCTATTAATAAACGTTTTTGAATATTGTGACAATATTTAAATTTCACATTTTTTTTTTTTTTACTTACATAATTGGAGAAGGATAGAGAATTTTATTTAATGCTGGAAAAGTCAGGTCATTCGATTTACAGACCATTGTAGACACCCTGTATATGTAAAGTAAAAAAAAAAGTGGCAGATATCAGATGACAGGAATCAGGACACCATTTTAATGCAAATTTAATTTTTTGAGTAGTATAAATACATTTGAAAAGAATAAATTAGGTTTTATTTCGATGATGATGTGCTCAAACTATGATCTTCTTTAGGATTTACAGCTAATTTTTTTTTTTATCATGAACTGTTGTTAATATAACACTGTTAAACTATTAACAAAACTTATTAAGCTTAGTGAATTTTTTTTCATAAGAAATTAGTTTTCTTTTATTGTTTTCTTCTGGGGGACTCCAAATAGTTTCTCCTGTGTAATAAATATTTTTAGTTATTTGAGCCATATACATTCTACAGGTATTTATATATGAGTTGTATATTAACTTTTTCTATTTTATCACACAAGTTATTAAAAAATCCAAGTCTTTGTGAGGATGTGGTCTATCATAAGTAATTTAAGACCTAACTTTTTTTTCCATGGCTCTTTCCTTTACTCTATAACTTCTGTATCCATAGTACCTGATATTTTGTTTTTTTATTAATGCCTTTTAATGTACAGTGTATTTTCTGACTTGTATTTAATTTCCATTTCTTGTCAAATAAATGATTAGGTATTATAATTTCACAAATTGATCAATATCCTATTTTGTCTTAGATTATCAATTTTTTTCTTGAGTGGAGTTAACTTTTTCGTATTCAAATTTTGCTGTATCCTTCAAAGCAGGTCTAAACTAGCCGCAGTGTAATAACATCTAGGAATTTAGTGTCATTTGGCTTTCTGAATTTGTTTATTTCACTTTTTACAAGATCTTTTTTTTTTTTTTTTTAAACATTGGAAGTGATAGGAAGTTGTTTAATTATTGGTATACTAAGATTGTCTTTTAGTATGCCAGCCAATGTAACAAAAAAAAAAAATGAGTTTGGGATTTTTGTATTTGAAGCCGAGGTTGTGACCAAACCGTGTGCCTTATCTATAGGGCTAGAATTAAGTGAAAAAATTCAGTTCTGAAGAGAAACTAGAATTTGTGCCAAAAATTCACCACTTCTTTTCTTTATTGAATTTATATTTGTTACTGAAATTATAAGACCAACCTTTCTAAAATATTCCCTTTTAAAAAAAGGAATTTTGCTAAAAATAAAAACATAACATCCAAACATAAGATAAGTAATTAAATAGAAAAGCTCTTCAATTTATTGTGCAGTTTGTTCTGGCATAATTTGCCTTCAATTCTATTATATTTATCTATGTTACTTATTGAAGGTTAGTAAGTACTTAGTAGAAATTTTTTTGATTTGGTTGCGTAATTATTGAAATTATTGCCTTTTCAAAATATTTATTTTTTTTTATTAATTTTTAAATTAATAATATTGTGATGAATTTGAAATTAGATGAAAAAAAAATATATATTTTTGAAATATAATTAATTTTGGTCTTTCATTATTTGTCTTTTTTTGAATTTTCTATATTTTGTTATGTATTTGTATAAAGTATGCTGAGTTTATGGTTCGATTTAATAATGCTAAGAAACTTCAAAATAGAAAATTCATGGCTGTGAAAGCTGGTTTATTATTATTGTTATCTTATATCTGAGGCTAGTATATAGAGTAAATTTAAGTCTTACATATTTGTTACCTAGAATCATTAATTATAGACTGAATATTTACTTCTTAAAGGTTATTTGATTATTATTGATTTACTTAATTGTTATAACTGTATTGAATACTTTTAAGCTCTTATTACTTCTGGTTTTAGTTCTTTTTTAAAAATATTTTATGAAATAAACATTTTTTAAATGTCTATATTTACTTCTCTCAACCATTTACTATTCATGGTACAATAAAATACATTGTTCTGTAATATGACGTATTATATCACAACATTATACTTGTTCCAATTTAAATATTTGTCCATAGTTTATAGATTTATATCCAGAAAAAAATTAATTTGTAGGAAAAAATAAACAATTACATTGTTAAATCAATGATACGGTTATCAGTAGCATTTAACTTAGCCTTAAAGTATTTTCATTGTTAGTATATTGAATAAATGTCTATTTTTGGACTTGTTTTAAGTTAATATTTTAAATATACCATATATTAAAAAAATTTATGGTTTTTTTTCAAAACTTTGAAAGAATCCTTTTATTATTCAATTTTTATAATTAAATTATTAATTTTATAAATTAAAAAATGTCAATTCATGCAGTTTCAAATTGCATCTATTACTTTACATACACATACATGTAAAAGTAACCGATATATATATTTTCAGAAGTACAACTTAATTTATTTGATGATGAAAATGAATGCCTTCATTTCAGTTTTTGCTGAGGACAAAAACCGAGATAACCAAATATAGAGAAAAAATAAATTAATAAGTAAATATACCAAACAAACAAAGATACAGCTAATATTTATAACTGTAAACTACAAATATATAACAGTTAACAATAAATTAAGGAGATAGCAGATGATACTAAAATAACAGAATATAATTGCACTAAGTTAAGAATTAAAAAATAACAAATATTAGAAAAATTAAAAATCAGACAGTGCTTTATGTAAATAATGTAATGAAATGTGTGAAAGAAAAGATATTGATGATACATTGGGAAAGATAAGAAATATTGAAATATTAGAAAAATAGAGAAAGAAATACTTTGTCCATTCATGCTGCTCAAATACATCGGGTTGCTACATTACACAGCATACTTATCAATCCGTGATCGGACATATATAAATTACATATTTTTACATGGTATAATAAAATAGAAAGAAAACATTTTTTTTTTCCACACAGATTTCTTTTACAATTACAAATTTCAGTATACACACCAAGTACAAAGATTTCAATTTATTCCTTTTTTTCTTTCCCCCTCTTGTCCATTGCAAGATCAAACAATGCTTTAAGTAAGTAATGAAAAAAATTGAGCAAAAGAAAGCTTGTGTGTGTGTGTATATATA
>NW_027109974.1:39009-44561 GCF_000696795.3 Halyomorpha halys | reverse complement strand
ATCGTGTTTCAATAAGTTAAAGAGAATGTGAATCAAATGTTGATCTAAAATTGACAAATTATTTTGTATTTGACGTTTAATATATAAAATATATCTATATATATTCTCTCTACATTTCACTATTATCTTGTTCTTTTGTTTTCAGCCATGATGAAGGCCTGAAATTCAGGTGAAACTTTGGCACAGTCAGAAATAAGTTTTACTTATTTGTGTTTGTCATTCCTGACTGCATTGTCATTTTTCCTTTTGTCTTGTTTAAGGATTATTTCTTCTTCCAGAAAGGATATTTTTCTTTCTCCATAAAAACATGTCATTTATAACTAACCTATTATTTTTTTTTCAGTTGGCTCTACAGACCTTGTAGATCTTTGCCCCCCCCCCCCAAACCATCGTTCTCCACGATTGCCTTTCTTGGGCTACTGCTTTCCAGTTTACTGCATGCAGCTCTTTCACATCTTTGTTGATTCTATCTACCCTTCTGGCTTTTGGCCTCCCACATGGTCTCTTGCCAACTATACTGACATTCATTGTTGTGTAGGGGTGTCCTACTGGATTGCTTCAGGCCACATGTCCCATCTATCTTAACCTCCTTGTCGTCATATTAGGGGATATTGAATGACCAGTCAAGAAGGCTCTGATCCCAGATTGCACCTATTGTATGGATGACTTATCTTTCAAATCTCCTGATTCTGCTTTTTAGGGTACCAGCCCTGGTCTTATAGCTGTTTATCAGAGCTGTACTTTATCATGGGGTTGTACTCTCTGTAATAATCATTATTTTGTAGACCATCAGATGGAGTTCTATACCTCTGTAATAGCTACAGTCACACCTGGAGCCCTTCTTTAGGATAGGATAGATGAGGCCCGTGTTCCAGGCCTCTGTTATCCTTTCCTTCTCCTATATTTTCTGGATTAGTCCTAATACCTTGGCTCTCGGAGCTTTTCCACCATCTTTGATCAGCTCCGATAGTAGGCTGTCTATTCCTGGGTCCTTCCCTCTTTTAAGTCCAGCGATAACTATTTTAATGTTGATAATATCCACATCTTGTGGATGAAAGTGCACAGCATGATCCATGTCCTTGCTGTTCATGGGCTTTCTTTGATTCAGGTGTTTAGTGTCATTTCTTCGGATGTCGTCAGTTTGCCATCTTCATTCATCATTTTCTTCACATTTCCGTGTTTCTCATTCTATATCCTGCCCTTTCTTTCCTGATATCTGTGTAGAACTCACATATGTTTTCAGCCTGTTATTCTTAATAGCTTACATTCTTTCTTTGAGAAGTTCTCTTTTTGCTTTTCTGGTTATTTTATTTGTCTTTGTTCTGGTAGCTGAGTATTTATTCAGCGTTATTTGATTAGTTCTAGCTAGATTGAGGACTTACATTTTTCTTCTCTCTTCCATTGCCTTTTCTTATTCTTTTGTGAAACACTTTTCGGCTTTTTGTTTATCATAATTATCCATTACTTCCTTGACTGTTTCTTTTAACTAGGTTCTAAGGTTCCCAGTGTTCATCAATTTATTATTGTGTTAGTATTATAACTAATTTTTTGTATTTTTATTGGAAGATCATAATAGCAAGGAAATGCTACTTTCTCAAAAAATTAAAAATTAGACTAACTAATATACAGCGCATTTTAGCATTTACTCTTTGTACTGTTTTTTCTTATTTTCCTAGATACTCAACTGCTCCAAGGATAAATGTTAAGATATTTTAATATTTTTTTAGCTCAACAAGGGTGCTTTAAAAGTTTTTTAACCTGACAAGGATGCTGTGTAATGTTTCTAACTCCAAAAGGGCAATCATTTCATTTTCTTTCTTTTAAGAGAAAATTTCTTAATACACAATTAAACTAATTGATCTCCCCTTCCCCTTTTCTATATCATATAATCACAACTGACTAATGAAAACTCCCTGTTTTTTTTTGTTGTTTTTTTTTTTTTAATTTTGCTGTTTTTTTTTTTTTTTGTTTTTTTTTTTAACTTTTATTTGTGGAAGAAACTTGAATTTCACTTCATCTTTTATATGTTGATTCTTCCTTCTTTACTTCCTTGGGGTTTTCTGTTTAATTTGAGAGTAAATCTCATAAAAGATATGTTTTTATTTTGAGAGCTATTATTGCTAATTTTAAACTGGTTTGGTAATTGTTAGTGGTGATAGTTCTTCATTTGTTCAATAATGTGAGAACGATTTTCTTCCTGTGGAATTTCCATTATCTTTCTTTTACCCTACATAAACTTAATGTTTCAAGTATACCCCAAATGGCTATTCAGTTTAGTTTCATGGTTAAGGATCTTGGACTTAAGTATCCTTGAATGATTAGTCATTAATATTTTTTTCCTACGTTTGGTGATGTTACATTAAAATCGACCTAATTTTTCCTTTACTTGTCACAGCTCTTTTTGAAAGTGCTTAATCTATTTACTGATAATTATATAAAGGTTTAGGCGTCTTACTTTTCTTACCCACAATTTAGTCGATACTAAGGTTAACCATTTTGTCTTTAATAAAACACAAAGCAGGTTGAGTTTTAACTTCTTAATTCACTAAACTGAGCTCCCTGGATTTCTTACTTACCATATCTGTTCACCAGAGGATGGGGATCAGCATTCATTGAATAGAGCTACCACGTTTTTTCCTCCAATCATTGATAACTACAAAAAGGTTTAGCTCTAGCTCTTTTAATGAGTACACTGATCTTAGATTAAATTAATCTTAAGAAAAGTTTTTATTGATTGATGAAATGTTAATTTAATTACATTCTATGCTATAGATGTACATTTTTTTTTTTTTTTATAAGCTATCATTTTTAGCATTGAGCAATGTTTGTTTGTTGGAAAACAATTAAATTTTTTCCTATAAAATACTTTCTGAATAATATATTGATGCATATGCAAATTATTTAACATACGGTGCAGTATTATATAATTTAGTTGGTTTATTTAAATATTACATTATAATACTAGTAATAAGGAGATGATAATATTAAAAATGATATAAGATATCACCTGTCATCAAAATATAAGATAATTTTCTTTTCTTATTTATATTATTTTATAAATTAAATTACTATTTATGGATATATATTATCTCAATATGATCACTTAGTCATCTATTAAGCGTTAAATCACTTTAATAATTAAATATTTGTTTAAGTTAGTCATTGATAGTACTTAATGAGATGAATATTTGTCTATATTTAAAATACTGACAACCAACCATAAGATAACTTTTAATTTGCTTTCTTGTTTAGGACACTTACTATGAATTATCTTGTAGTTTGTTTACTTACCATAGTTGTTCAGTTATGATGAAAATGGTATATATTAGGGGTATTTATGATGTTGTGTTAAATGTTAAATGTTTTACCATGTTAAATGTTATAACTATAAGATTGTGAGCAGCCCTATTTGAAGTCATGTTAAACGTTAAATGCATAAGAGCCCCTAGCGGATTTTCTCAGCAACTTGTTGTTAAGCCTTTATGTTTATAACCTTCCTTCCAGACCCTCATGTTATTGTTTACTTCAGTTTTGATTTAAGTAATTAATTACAACATGCCTAGAGTGAGTGAAAAGTGGAATTTGTGTGAAAGTTTAGCTTATGAACTAAAATGAAAAAATAACTTTATTCTGGGACATATGTCCCCTAAGAATAATTACATGGTTCATATAGTGAGATTTTTATCTGGCAAGCGTTTACAAATTTTCAGATAGTAGAATGAAATAACATTGTTTTGTTTTCTCAAATTTATCATTAAAATTATCCATTCTGGTTTAATAACAGGGATATGAATACCACAAACACACGAAAGAACTGAGCTGTCACAACTAAAATGGTGGCAATCTCAACTGGTCTATTGTGTGACGTCATTCTCCATTTAACAGACTCTCAGCCATGTTAAATGTTATTTCGTTTTACCACGGCAAAAGAAGGCAATTTTTTTCGATTTAACATGAGTTTTTCCATTTAACACGCTTTAACATGTTAAACCAAAGATCATGAATACCCCTATTGTGAAACATGGTAAACAAACAGGTGTGAAGTGTCCCTTGATAGGTATCTCACCTCGGCCAGATATCAGAACATATGGCAAAAACTTTAATAATACCGATAATTGTCAATACCTCAATACATATCAGTATAATTTAAAGAAAAATTTAAAAGAATGTTTTTTTGTTTAGCCATAGCGGCAGTAGAAAATGTTGCACTTATACAACATTGGCCTGTAGAGTAAAATATATACTTTTTTCAGAGATGTGTAAGGTAGCAAACAAGTTACCTCATTGTCAGCAGTCAATGTCCTAAAAGAAATTCTATAGGGACCCATTGTATTATTTTCATATAACAAAACCACTACTTCTTCTCCAGTTAATATTGCCTTATTAATGTTTAGAATTCTAAATAGCACAAGACAGACACCAGTAAACTGATAAAAATTCCATTCTCCCTAAGTTTGTATCTAGAACAAACATAGTACCTGTTTCAGCCTCCGTAGCTGAAAATGAATTAATTTTTACTATTACTTGTGTTAGTTATTACATTAATATTTCTAAATTTTATTATTGCAAGTTTACCAACTGTTCTGTTAACATTTTAATTGGATTAAATTTATGGTGCTCAGTTGTCATCTCCATTGTTAATGAATAATTTTGTTCTTGCACTTCGGTTTAAATTAGAATTCTCTTTAGAAAATTCATGTTCTCCTTTGTAATTTTCTTTAAGGGTGCTGTACCATTCAAAATAAGTGAGGATTATGCTTCCAATTAATTATAAAATTATTTAATTTCTGACTTAAAGGCATTTGAAAAAGTTTTAAATAATTTATATAAACCCATCTTCATAGGTAAAATAATTTATTTGTGATAAACAATACTTCTTAAGCATATTTAAACATTTTTTTTTTTTAAATAGAACATTTCACCAGTATACTTCAAATTATTGTATTCTATGAAATTGTTAATGTGACTTGTCACTTTTCTGATGTATGCATTATTATTGAGCTGTGTGTGAACTTGTATTAGTTTTTTACTTCACTTCTAAAACTATTCACCATAAAAATTTCTTTACAATGTGGCTATTGTATTTGAAATTGTTGTTCCTAATTAGTACTTAGAGGGATTACTTATATTTTCCAAGATTATGAGTATCTATTGCTGTAACATCAACCAAATTAATGAAAAAAGTTTGCCCCCAGAACAAAAGACTGGAGCCTGTTTATTCAAAAATGATTAAATTATTGTTATTATTGATTTGGTTTGATATTACAGCAATATGTATTCATAGTCTTTGAAATTATATGTAATCCCTCTAAATACTAGTTAGGGACGATAATTTATGACAAATTTCAAATACAACAGCCAAATTGTGAAGAGATTCCTGTGGTGAATTGTTTTAGAAGTGAGTGTTAAAACAATTTACCATCATAATTGGACCAGTGGAAAAGACTAATGCCTGCCATGATAATGACTCCACAAGTAATAAATTCTCTAATTATGATTACAGGTTCTTACAAGAAATTGAATTCTGAAGCGATTTTATTCTTTAGGTATAT
>NW_027109974.1:15445-38934 GCF_000696795.3 Halyomorpha halys | reverse complement strand
TAGGTTATTATATGCTTCATATGGCTACTGGAAAGCAACTGTCTTCTCATGCCAGTGGAAGCTGGGTTCCAAAAATTCAGATCTACACAAGACCAAGTTGCCCACATAGCGCAGGAAATTGATGATGGGTTTCAAGAGCTGGAGGACACACTGGCTGTATGGGTGGACATATAGTAGGCATTTGACAAGTTCTGGATACATGGTCTACTCTTAAAGGCTGCAAATATGGGTATAACAGGTAAGGCCTTGATCAGGCTCAAAACCTATCTGCAACAACAAAAAGCTAGGGTTCACTCCAGAGGTTTAAAAAATAGACTCCATTCAACAAAGAATGGTGTTCTCTCATCAACTCTATTTTTGATTTATGTAAATGACATTAAAGAAGAACTGGCTAAAAATGTAAAACTATCAGTTTATGTGGACGATATAGCAATTTGGTATAAATCCACTTCGATAATAGCTTCCAAATACAGGTAGTAGTAAAATTTGACAAAAGACTCACTTGGAAGAGTCAAATAGACAGATGTGTTGTTAAGGCATGAAACCAAACAGTACTACTGAGGAAGCTGGCAGGATCAAATTGAGGGGCCGATCATATTACTCTCATAACCTTATACACTGGATACATAAGACCTGTGATACAATATGGAATCATGAGTTTGGGAATGGCAGCACCCTCAAACTTTCAAAAAATCACACTTATCCAAAACCAAGGGCTTAGAATTGTAACTGGAGGTCTTAAGTCCACACCCACTAAAGCAATGGAAACGCTCACTGGCCTACAAAAAAGGAAGATAGGAGAGACATCAAACTCCTTAACGTAAGAATAAGAGCAAAGTGTTTTCCAAACCACCCCCTAAAAGAGAGAGTTGGAAAAAGAAATCACACTTGGATGAAACATGAAAGTCCTCTACTTAAAACTGCTTAAATAATTGATAAGCATCCACAAAGTAATATTAAACCAGAAGTAGTGAAGCTAGCTGAAGATTCCCTGCCTTGGACTCAATGGATCAGACCAAAAATTGATACAAAGATCCCAGGCATAAAACAGATAAGTGACCTAGACACTCTGGTAGTCAAAGCCTGCACTCCAGAGCACATTAACTCGGACTATCCTAAGAATAAATAGACCAGGGTATGCCATTACAAATGGAGGAGGAGGCATCCATATTGAATTCCCTAATTGGACACATTCTCCAAAAAGCTCTCCCCACTGGACTCATTTCAACAAACTATAGAGCTGAGCATTACTCAATTCTGACTGCAACCAAGATCCTAAAGGGTCTTAAGAGGTGTCTGCTGTCATCCTTTGTATTCTTGACAGATGCAGCATCTGTTCTTGAATGCCCAAAAAATAAATGGAAGAATTCGCTGGGCACATTGGCTGAGGAGCTGGAAGATCTAAGAGCGCAGTACCAAGAGGTGCAACAATGGATTCCAGGGCACTGTGGGTTGCGGGGAATGAAGGTACACTGCTCCCCAAATTAGCAGTCTACCTAGGTTGGAGTTCTGCAAAACTATTGATAAAACAGTCATAAGCCAAAGGTGAAAGCAAGTCACCCAAATCACAATCTCCATGATGATTATTTCAAGCTAACTAGAAGAGAATAGGTCATCATTTTTTTGCCTCAGAACCGGACATAACCGTCTGAAATCACACCCCATTAGGAAGTTCAAGATAGGACCCAGTCCCCTGTATGAATGTGGCCAAAATGAACAAACCACTGTGGACATTCTGCAAATCTGCCGGCTAGTGGAGGACATGCGGAGGCAGACATGACCTTGGGACCAAGCTTTCCGAAGTCTGGAGAATCTAAGGAGGACTGCTAATTTTATATTTTTACTTCCCAACACAGCCATCTAGAGGGAAGAATGAAGAAGATAAAATAGGCATGCATGGGCAAGGCCTCTGTTGTATAGCGCCAAATGATTGGATCATGCGCTAAGAAAATGGATCACTTTCAGCAAAAATTAAAGGGGCTTTAAGCGCTAGAATCATCACCACAATCCTAAAAGATGCTAAAAATAAGAAAAAGGATTGCAGAATGGTTTTTCTTGACGCCCAACTGGGTTTCTGCAGAAAGAATTATAAGTAATGTCCAGAGGCTGTTCATGGAGATTGGTCTGGCGATAAATCCACAAAAAAGAGTAGGTATAATTATGTACAAAGGAGAGTTGGGGTCAATGAAGCTCCCCCTTGAGAATTCAGATGTTATCCAAATGGCAAAAGCAGATGACACAATAAAATATCTAGGATGCACATTCTCGGAAGAGGTAGTATTCAATGAGGAGGTGATGACGAAATTAAATACTAACCTCGATAAATTAATGAACTCATGCTTGCCTAAGTAGAAGCAAAAGATCAACTTCCTTATTCAGTACTTGGTCCTGGGCCTTACATACCCTGCATGGTGTCCCATGAGCCAGTGGACAGCAGGGAGAAGTTGGGTCCCTCTGTCGCAAATGCGGCAGAGAGTCTGAATGTCATGAACGGCTGAGAGTCATCAAGAATATCTGGTTTTTCCATATCTAGTGGGTCGAGGTCCTCAGCGTGATCCATGTCCTCATCGTTTGTGGGTTCTTGATTCAGACATTCCTGGAAATGTTCTTTATTGATTTGTTTTTTCTCTGGATGCCGTAAGTTTGCCATCTTTTTTGTTTTTCACTCTATACCCTACCCTTTCTTTCCAGTTGTCTGCATAGAACTAACATATACTTCCAGGCTGCTAGTTGTCTTCAATATTTTGCAATTTTTCTCTAAGGAATTCTCTTTTGCTTTTCTGATTATTTTATTTGTCTTTATCCTGATGGCTGTGTATTTTTCCAGCATTGTTTGATCAGTTCTGGCTAGGCTCAGGAATTTTATTTTCCTTGTATCCTCCACTGCCTTTTCACATTCTTCTGTGAACCACTTCTTGGGTTTTCGTTTTTCCCGAATATGTATTACTTTTTGGATGTTTCTTTTAGACCTGTTACTAAGGCCTCCCAGTGTTCATTAATTTATTATAAATTGCATTATTATTGTGTTAGTATTACAACTACATTTTATATTTTTATTGGAAGATCGTTGATTGATCATGTATAATTAATAAAAGGAAGATGGTCATTTCAAATTTATTTGGAATTCATATATTTCTTCAGGATTTTTCAGATTCTGGACTTGAAACCTGCTAGTTTCAATTTTTGGATTCTCTTCAGTTTCTGATAAAAGTTTATTCTGATTAGAGTGTGGTCTGAATCACAATCTGCTCCATGATAGCTTCTTATGTCTTAAATGGAGCTCTGATATCTTTTGTCCATCAGCATGTGGTCAGTTTGGTTTTTCGCTCCTTTAGGGCTTACCCAGGTGTACTTGTGAATGTTCTTGTATGGAAACATTGTGCTACTGACCACTAGACCTTTAGCTGCTGCCTTACCAATACATCTCACTCCATTTTTATTGCTCATTTTGTGGAAGCTTTGGCCTCCGATAATGGGTCTAAATTGGGAATCTCAACCTATCTTGGCATTAAAGTCCCTTATGATTAATTTTATGTAATGTTTTGCAATAATATATATTTAGAATAAATATATTAAACTATTTAAAAAAAAGTTATAAATTACACTTAGGTTTCTATAAAAATTTAGACCTGATACACTTAACCCTATTCTAAACTAAAACCACTATCAAGCAAAACTTGAAAGTAACATCTACCAATCAAATTGTAATTTGAAGATTTTTCACCCACTACAATGGTAATTAACATTATAAAATTTGGAAATTCTATGGCCATTACATTGAGGATAGGCCACCACACAAAGAATATAACTACACCATTACTTAAGGAAATATTTAATTTATTTATATTATTAATTAATAGTATGAACATCATTTTTATATTATTAATCAATTATAATAAAAAATATCCATTAAGTCTCAACCTATTTATTTTCTTATTATTCCGCTCCTATGTTTCAGCCCTTCCGGCCATTCTCAAGTAAAACTTATTCTAAATATCACAGCTGCAATGTTGCCAAAAAATTGCAGACTATTTTGCCTTTGTCAGATTATATTTTAGTTAATCAACCTATTTCTTATCTAATTAATTCACTTTTTCTTATTACATTTACACATTCTAATATATCTTTATAACTCTTTATCAACAATTCCTTCATAAATGTAAGGGAATCCTAATTCATTAGAAATCTCAATAGTTGAAATTAATCGATTCACCATCTCACAGTCTTAGAATCAATGCCATTTTCATTTTCTACACCTCCTAAATCATATAAATAGACCCTAATATATTAGGAAAAGAAGTGGGGAAGCTCAGTGAGTAAGGCACCATGCATCTTATCTCCCGGACCCGTGTTAGCTGTAGCATTTATTCTGCTACATTAGCCATTGACGGACCATGAGTTCAGGAGTCTCTCCTGTGACACACCCAGCCTCTTAAAAATGGGTACTCTTAAATTAAGGGAAGAACCTTCTAGTTGAGCATGATTCTAACCAAATCATCTTTCTGCACAAGCAGTGGTCTAGTAACAGTACTTTCTAACAAAACAAAATACTGAACCCCTGACCATTTATAGATTGTAGTGGTACAGGTTTTTATTTATTTTTTTTTTTAAATATCTAGAATCCAATTAGTTGAAATAAATTAATACGCGAGAATGTGAACTTTAAATCAATATATACGAAACCATACAAGACGAAACCATAGAAAAACTGGTTATTGAAAATAATAATCTAAAAAAACAAATTAAAACAATGGAAGCAAGAATAAATCAGGCCAAACAAGGCCAGCTCACCCACTCACTTGAAGTCAGGGGCATCCTGGTGAAAACAGGTGAAACACCCGAGGGCATAATATGTTTGATTGGAGCGGCATTGGGAGTGAAGCTCGGCCTGGAAGACCTGGACGCGGTGGAAAGAAAAAGACCCAGAGGAGAGGACCCTCCCCCGCCTGCGATAGTGGTGCGATTTGTTCGCCAGGCGAGGAGATTCGGCTCCGAAAGGTAAAAAGTGATTTTACTACCAGGCATCTCGGTTGGGACAGCGATGAAAGGATCTATATAGGCAAAGAGATGACCCCGCTAATAGACACCTGTACTGGCTGGCGAGGCAGCCGGCAGATTGAGGTATGTCTGGTTCGCTCGAGGGAGAGTCAGATGCCACCGAGAAGATGGCCAACTGTTGTCATCATTAATACAGCTGAGGATCCAGAAACCTTTCACTGACGCCACCCCCCTGGTTACATTAGATTTAAACCTCTATGAATTTGTTATCTTTTATTTTTATTGCTTAGCCTATTTTTATATTTTCATTATAACCTCCCATTTTCTGGGACTGCCAGTATTGCAATAACAATTTAACAATAAGCCATGTTTTCCAACGATGCCCATATTTTACACCACACCTCAATAGCTTGGGACTAAGCCAAGATATCTCAAAAACCATTGGAGACGATGATAAGGCAATAGAATTGGTGTTTCAGTTTTTGAAATCACAAAATTTACTGACAAAAATATAACTTGATCGGAAGAAAAAAAAAAAAAAGAAAAAGAAAAAAAAATTAAAAATAAATAAATAAATAAAATAATCAAATCAAAAAATAAACAAAATTTAACGAATGTTAGCAAAATTAAATAAAATATAAATGGCGTTGATGACGAATGAAGTTTGGCGCCACTAAACAAACAAACCTCCCATTTTCTTTTTTATTTCTCAACTTAAGGAAAACATTCTTTTTCATAGAAGCTATTAATTTATTAGTGCATATGATTTATTTTTTCTTCTTTAGTAAATTTATTTTAGTTTTTCTGATATATTTTCCAAACTCATTTTTACTTCTTTATCTATTATTTTCATCCTATTTTTTATTTAATCTTCTAAGTAGCATTACTTTTCTTTTTATTTTCAAGCCAAGTAAATTATCTTTGTGTTCAAATATTTATTTTATTTCTAGTAAATTATATTTATCTAAATTTAATCCAACACTGTATTTAATTTGTTATCTTTTCACTCAGCATATCTTTTATATGCCTAATACAAGTTTATTGCCTGCCACATTGTTTTCAAATTGGCAAATAGTGAATGTATCCTCTCCCTTGATATTAACCCAAGCATCCTTTTCAATATATTCTCAATTTTCCTTCCTTACTCCAATAATAAATTTGATCCACTCCTCATTCTTTCATACTCTTTCCTTTAGTCCTACATGACTACCATCCTAACGTCTTGTCATGTTAACTCCCAATCCCTTCCGGCACATTATGATGAATTTCTCGATTACTTCCTCTAAAATTTCTACCACACCATTGCAGTCTCAGAAACGTGGCTGAAACCCAATATCCCAACTTCCTCCATCTCCATCCCCAACTATACCCTCCTTCGTCATGACCGAATGGACCATACTGGTGGTGGAGTTGCTCTTTATGTTCATGACAGTCTGAGGGCCAAAATCCTTTTAAAGTCTCCCTCCCTTAACACCCCTCATCTGGAATACATTTTTGTACAACTTTCTTCATGCTCCTATTCCCTCCTCTATATTGTTATTTATCGCCCACCTCGAGTTCATTTTGATGATGCATTTGAATTAATTCTCCTTCCTTTCATATATTCCTCTCTTCCAAAACATAATAATCACAGGCGATCTCAACACCAACCTTCTCACAGGCTCTTCCAATCGATCATACCTTATGGACCTAATTTTCTCCCTAGACCTTTATATTGTTCCCTACCAATCCACACATCACACCCAGTCTACTAATACCTGGCTAGATGTATTTATTATTGATTCCCCACAGAACCTTTTATCCTCTTCCCAAATTCCTATGTCTTTTCTTTCCTCCCATGACCTAATCGAAATTTCCTACAACATTCCCACTCCCTTGCTCATACCAAAAAAAATTAGTTGCCGAAACCTTGATTCCTTAACCATAGAAAAAATTGGTCCCTACCTTGATGAACTTGCCCTCTCCTTAGAACCCATTTATTCACTTTTATCCATTGATGACATGGTCGAATGCCTATCCTCAAATCTTCTTAAATTCCTAAACCAACATGCTCCTCTTAAAACCCGTACCTTCAAACACTCTCTGACTCCCTGGATCAACTCAGAAATAAGAAAACGAGATGCTGCCAGAAGACGCTTCAGACGCACCAGAAGTTCAGAGCACTATTCCACCTTTAAGTCTCTCCGAAACCTTACCCAAACATCCTTACGCTGCGCCAAGGAGCAGTACTTTCACAACATCCTATCCCAAGCACCTGATCCTAAATCTTAATGGAAAATCCTTAAGAACCTCTCCGTTATCATCCCTAAATCCTGTCCATACTACCCAGTTGATCCAGACGAGCTTAATACTTTCTCTGTTACTCTTCCTCCTTCAACAACCTCATGTGAATTTTCATCTCTTCACATCCCTGAAATTCCTTTTGATCTCAATAACTTTTATTTCCTAAATGTTTCTCCAGATGATTTAATCTCAGCAGTCCTCATGTCCAGAACTAACGATTACGCCCCAGACAATGTTCCTGTAAAGATCATCAAACTTCGTCTCCCTGCCATTCTTCCTGCCTTCCTGCACATTTATAACTTCTCCCTTCAAAATTCCGTTTTTCTCAAAGCCTGGAAGAAAGCCCTTATCCGACCATTGAACCAAGTACCTTCTCCTTCTTCAGTTTCCGACTTTAGGCTAATATTCATTCTATCCAATTTGGTCAAGCCACTAGAGAGAATAGTCCACTCCCAACTTACTAATTTTCTCGAGCAAAAAGCTCTCCTTAATCCTTTCCTATCTGGTTTTCGCTCCCAACATTCCACACAATCCGCTTTATTGAAAATTTCCCAGGACCTCCAATCTGCTATAGACAATCATCATATAACAATTTTAGTTCTTTTTGATTTTTCTAAGGCATTTGACATAGTTAGTCATAAGATCCTCCTTAATAAACTTCAAAACCTTTCCATGTCAAATAGTGTCCTAAAGTGGTTCCTCTCCTTCCTGTCCCATCGTTCCCAAACATTCGTCATTCCCGACAAACCTCTTTCCTCTCCCCTTCTGTCACAAGGTGTTCCTCAGGGATCCTCACTTTCACCAACTCTTTTCTCCATTTATATCAATGATCTTCCTGATTCCATTCACCACGTACAGTACTACCTATACGCAGACGATCTCCAAATCTATCTGTCCTTCCATCCCTCCAAAATGCTTGAGGCCATCCAAAAGATACAAGAAGATATTGACAGCATTAACGCATGGGCATCTAACAATGATATGAAGCTGAATGCCAAAAAAACGAAGGCCATTTTATTGGTTCCAAGTACCTCCTTCATACCTTACTGTCCTCTACTATTCCTTAACAACCAACCGAATCACTTCTATCCTACTATAAAAAACCTTGGTGTCACCTTTGATCAACACCTCTCCTGGAATAACCACATTTCCCAAATCACACGCAAATCCATAACTGTACTCAAACAATTCCTAAAATTACATAATTCCATTTCTCAGAACACCCGTCAGCTCCTAGTATCCTCTCTCGTCTTCCCCCACTTTGACTACAGATCCTTGGTGTATGGGGGGCTATCTGCAGGACTAGAGTTGAGACTGAAGAGACTCATGAATTGCTTTGTATGATTTATCTTTGGGTTTCCTAGGTGCTCTCAAGTCTCCCGCTGGTATTCCGAGTTGAAGTGGCTCTATCCAACCTCCCGAAGCAATACCTCCTTGGTGCTTTTCTATTCCAAGTTCTTGAACTCAAAAAACCTACCTATATCCTAGATCTCCTCACTCTTCGTTCATCCATCCACTCATTAAACACCAGATCCCATCCGAATGATTTATATATGCCCCCTATAGAACCTCCTTCTTTAGCAAATCCTTCGTCATACGTGCATCCTCCCTCTGGAATTCTCTTCCCATCTCCATTCGCCAGTCCTCATCCATTCTTTCCTTTAAACAACACCTATTCCTTCATTTATTGAATAACCAAACCTCCACATCTTTATAATCAAATAAATAGGCATGTATTGATTAACATTATAAACAGTAGTAAAGCCAATATATCTATGTAATTTTATTCTACTATCTGAAAATTTGTAAACGCTTGCCAGACAAAAATCTCACTATATGAACCATGTATTTATTCTTAGGGGACATATGTCCCAGAATAAAATTATTTTTTCTTTTCATATATAGTTCAATTTAGATAATTCTAATTAATTAACATAGATTATTAATTTTATTAATGCAATTTTAATAATTAGGTTATAAAATAAAACCCAATTTCTTTTTATTTAACTTCAGTAAGTCACAACATTAAAAATCTCCAACAATCAAGACAGTGAAAATCATAAACAGCCACAATTGATATGAACCTTAAAAAATCCAACATTATTTAATTACAGCATAGTTACTTCAATTTGAAAATCTCAATTTATTAGGCTAATCATAATAACATGTGAAAAAATGCTTACTAACTAGCTCAAGGCGTAACAATGATAATTAAAAACCTTTTAACCTTTTTTTTTACTTCGTAACTGACCAATATTAAATGAATGAGAATGAAAGTGGTGACAAAGGTCACATTTTGAACTTCAGGGCTGCCATATTTCACTCTCAAGATGCTTATCTCTTCCTTCATCTAATCCGAATTATTTCTTTACTTCCTCAAATCTCAATCATGTTTATCAGTTATAGATATATTTGATTATGTAAGTCTTGGATTAGATTATGAATGAATTTTTCAGCTTAACTTATAAGCATGCCTTTATGTTCAGTTTTTTTTTTTTCATTCTTAGTGAGTAATTAAGAGAAATATGATTTTATAGTTTATTCATTTATCTGAAGACTTATAACTTTCTAAAATATTCTAGTCAAAAATATTGTATTGGTTCTGACCAATTAAAAAAAAAAAAGTTGTTATTATGCAATACCTTTTTATTTAAAATAATCTCAAAGTCCTGTTTGTGTACACTAAGGTAATTTTGGGGGAAATTAAGTCTTATATCCTTGAGACTTCTCAAGGCAAAATTAGAAACATGTACAGTGATGAAAGAATAATTTCTTTTTCAAGTTAGTGCCAAAATAGAGATATATGATGTCCCAATAATTAAATATATTGCTTTAATTCTAACACTGATTTAGTGTCATTTATATTTTTGGAGAGAAATTTAAATTTATGTAACTACCGCTAACCTTACTCTGTTTGGGTGAGTTCGTTTTAAGTTCTTAGGAATATGCTTTTTTAGGTTAGTTTCTATTGAAAGGATTTTTTTTCCTGTACAGTTATACTTTTATTATTTATCTAATGCAAAAGAAACTATTGATTAATGCTAAGATCAGTAAGTGTCAAATAAGGACTTTACTATTAAATCAATGGAAAACTCCTATTTTTAACTTTATATGTCTTAAATTATAAAAAGTGTTCATTCATGTGTACATTTTACAATTTGGTATGGAAAAAAATAAAAAATACTCTTCCAATAAATGCTTTTAGAAAGGGGGTATAAATAAAGAAAAAAATTGTATATTTATTTTTAGATATAATATTGACATGAACTGCATATCTGCCTTTCTTTTTATCAATATCAAAATGTCAATAAATCCAAAAACGTTAATTTTTATAGAAATGGCAAAAATGCACTCAAACAGTTTTAGTAAAAAAATATTTCATGTAATATATTTTGTTTCAGGTCTGTAGATGGGAAGGAAAAGAAAAATAAAAAAAAAGGTCTGTTTTAATTTTATATCTAATAATTGTTGTGCCAACTTTTACTAATGAATATTTGTAATTTTGGCTCAGTACTAGTCTTTAAAATTAATGAAAACAAGAATGAGAGTATGGTTTTATTAAAAATAATAAAACAACTTAGGGTGTATAATTTTCACGAATTAAGGTTAGACTTTGTGTAAGACCTAATAAAAATATATTATGTGTATTTTTTAAGTTTGTTGTAGATTACCGTAAAACCCTACAATTTTGTGACACATTCTTCATTTTTCTTCTCCTTTCTTTGAGGATTAACAACTTATTTTTCAGCTTTATCTCTAACTGTCTTTGATTAGGCAGTCTATCTCTGAAATTCTCAAGATTCAAATCTTCAAGGGTGACACCTTTGTTAGGCATCCCATTTGTCATCCTGTGTTTTATAGCATTGGGTTATCCATGATATGTTGTCTATTACTCTGTAGTTCATTGATTTAAGACGCTGAAATTATTGTGGAGAACTTCCCCTTCTTTATTTTGCAACCTGTCATCTACTTCTTCTGGATGTGCTCTTAGTAGTTAAGATGAATTCCAGCACCTCTCAAACTTAGATACTATTTCTTTTCACTAAATCCATTTATTTCTTTTATCTTTGTTTTATTTCCTCAAGCAGTTGATTCAACAGCTTCAGAAACTTGAGAGTTTTGAAGGCTAATGTTGCTCCTGGCCTGTTGTTTTTTCCCTTTTATTCGACATTGTGTGCGCCTTACTTTCAGGTGTGGTAACCTACCAAATTTTTTTTTAACTTAAGGTTAAATCACCGAAGAGCCATTAGAGAGCTCTAATGCCTAGTGTCACATATTTGGGTGTCCATCACTTAGTTGAGGTGTTTTATAGTACAGTACTGTTGGTTTTTATTTTTATTTTCTGTAATCTATCTTTAATATTTAACTGATGTCTTGATTATATGTTTGCTTATTTTTCGAATTATGAACTTTATAATGATTTTTGTCAGCTCTTAGAACTTGATAAATAGTTGCTACATTTGATCATGTTTTAATTCCAACTTCAAGAGTACAAATAATACAGTGCTAAATTTAAGGATACAATATTATTTCTTAAAATGTTACCATTATTTAATTATTCTTGAACCTTATCATTGACCTATAGATATATAGAAAATCACTAATTAGTTGAATGTTTACAGTTAAATAATGGAGGTACCATTATCATTTTGCTGCTTCATAATCATTTATCTTTATTTTTTTACCCTATGATATTTTGTTGTTGTAATATATTGAAATTCTAAACAATTGTATGACAATAGATTTATAATTAAAAATTATTTATGATAATACCCATGCCTTCATTTAATTTCGTGGATATAACTTTTTGAAAACTGTGAAATTATGTTTATCTCAAAATTTTCAACCCAATGATATAATTAAAAAATGTTTTTAGCGTTGAATCCATATTTTTTTCTACTTTGAATACCATATGGAGATACAAATTTGGTATTACTATGTTGTTTTTTCATTTTCCTCTTTGAAAATGATTTTTAAAAAATTAGAGTTTGGAATATATTTTTTAATTTATTTCTTTAACAATTTGCATTTGACTAAATAATTTCAAAGTACATATAATGTCAAGTTTCATTTACCATTTAAATGGTCTTCATTGGAATATAGCTGTAATTAATTGATTTTCTCATGTGTACATATTAAAAAAGATATCATGTGTAATGTATTTTACAGCAATTGTTTTTTCAATTGTTAATGTTTGCTTAGATTGCTTTGAATGTTGCATTTAATTTATTATATACCAAATTGCTGTAGTAAATTTTTAATGGACATAAATGTTAACTGCTTATTATTTATAGACTGAGTATGGCATTCCTATATTTTACCGGAGTAACACATCTTACCTTTTTACATAGCATTGTTCTTTCCTGTAAGAGAATTTTCTTTTTTTTCTACTGTTCAAATTTAGAAAGAAAACAAAATTAACAGTGTAATAAATGGTAAGATTCATCTTCCTTATTTTTAAAATTAGAATTTTCCAAAATATCCATAAGACTAATTTAATCTTTTTTTATGTGTATATATTTGTTCCTACCTAACATAAAATGTATGTATTTGAATTTGAATGTGCAAATTTAATTAGGTAATTATTATTCATAACTTTTATAGTTTTTCATCATACCTTCATGTTCATTTCTTAGGTTACAAGTACATAGATGTGAAACCTAGTTATTAAAATTGCCATTGATATGTAAATGAAACATTTATTGAGGTTGTACAGAATTAAAATCAGTTCGAAAACCTTCATTTAATATTGATCTAAAATATTTCAAATCATTTTTATATTTCCTGGAATTATGATATTAAAATGAAGTTGGTATTAGTCATATTTTTATTATTTAATCATTATTTTCATTTTATGTTTTACTTAATAGAATAATAGAAAATATTACTTTATTTACCAGATATATATATAGTTCTTTAAAGCTGTGATGCTAAGTCTACTTTATACTTTAGTCTTATGATTTAGATATCCGAATAGTAATTTTTATATGTATATTTTTTATTATTAGTTATACAACCATGAAAGAAAAAAAAATTATTCATTAGTGTTTATTAATTTGTCTAGGCTAGCATTGTCCAAGTTGATCAACCAAAGATATTTTTATAATTTCTTTTAAAAAGTCTCTAATGAACTTAACATAAACAATGTTAGTGTTGCGAATGGCATGGTGCATTTTTATTTGATAATACATTTGTTTTAATATTAAGTATTAAT
Organism: Halyomorpha halys; assembly: GCF_000696795.3. NCBI lineage: Eukaryota > Metazoa > Arthropoda > Insecta > Hemiptera > Pentatomidae > Halyomorpha > Halyomorpha halys. Next base: position 25,439 of record NW_027109974.1, on the reverse strand, counting down.
ATTTAAGTAATATTAAGTGGTTCCATATTAATTTTATTTCTAAACTATACTATTTTGTTTTTATTCTTCTGCTATTATTACTGATTGTAAAGAAAACTGTTCATATTTTATATTTTGTTATAATAATTTGCAACATTAAATTTTAAATATATGAAATCTAGGGCACTTCCTACTGAATCATATTCATTTTTTGTGAATAATTGTGTTAATATAGATTTGTTTTTGTGATGAAATTACATCAGCACATTAAACCATCTCATTGATCTGAAAATATTTCTATTGAAAAAAAGAAAAAAATTAAAACATAAAGTATTTTATTTTTGAAAAGGATATGCTTCCCTGCCCTAAAAGTGTTTGTTAATTCATCTGGAAAAATAATAACTTGTTGGTCTTTCATCAGTTATACGTGTGAAAGTATAAATTTTATCTTTAAATCTTAGCTAGAATTTAATAAAGTGATTTAGGCTCTCCTAAAATCTCATTGCTGTTTGTAGGACACATCACTTTCAGAGTGAGTTGAAATTTAAATTTACAATTAACAATGTAGTATTGATTTCTGTTCTATAGATTGGAAATAAAATTACCATTTATGGATAATATGAAGATTTTCTTCTTATCAAAAATTACTTTTAAAGTGTATCTTGTAAATTTGAATTATAGTTTAAAATATTGTAAATAGTTAAAGTTTCATGGCTTATTCAAATAAGCTGAACATAGTATTCATTAACAAAAGTAAAAGATTAGATATTGTCTTTTGATGTATCATATTATTCTGTAAAAGATGTAACTTGAACTAGATTGAATATTTACATTCCTTGAAGTTCTAAGCTTAAATCTAAAAAAATTCAAATTAGTGTTTGAAGAATTGATCTTATTTAAAATAAAAAATTGTTCTTAAAAATAATCACTATGTTTGTATTGAATTAAATACCCACTTGATCTGTTCAGTGATAATATTAATTTGGCTCAAGGGAGACGTAGAATTGATGGCAATACTACCATTTGTGTACCTACTTACCTTCCATCACTGAATCTCATTAAAATCCAATATCTACTTCAGCCTCAACATAATAATCTCATTTACACTTCAGTCTACCCCTCCAACATTTACCTACCACCTCAGGGCTTTATACCATTTTTAGGGTTTCAGTATTTACCCAGCCCCAAAAATGTTCAGGCCTGTTATCACTCCAATTATATTTATTGTGAGCTTGCCACAATTGCTTTAAAAAAGAAAAACATTTTTTTGTTATAAGGTATTACTTTGTTTACTTTACTTTATTTTTTTATGGAATATGTAGTAAGAGGGAATAATGTTCAAATTTAATTCAAGAATTTTTGAATTTTTAAAGTTTAACTTTTTTATAAAGTAATTAATAAATATTATTCAAACCTGCAATATTAATCTTGCTTAATAATTATTAAAATTGTATTTATTTATTTTTGATATCAATCGTATTTAAAAAATCATTCAATACAAATTTATTAATTATGTACATCATTATTTAAAATTCAGATGTACTCAATGTTGTAAAGTTATAATAAGTCTTCAGGCAGACACATCTCTTTACTTGGCTGTATATGTTTTTATGTTTTTAATTTACATTTCCTATCTCATTAGAAAATATTCTAATTACTAAAAGTTCATGAAAGTTTTCGGTTTCAGTGAAAACTTTTATATAAAAGTTTGTCGAATGTTGCATTCTACTGGACAATGCTAACCACACTTTATTTTTGAAATTTTGTTGTCTTAATTATGGAAAGGTAATGCTTAAAATAATAATTATTTTATATTTCTAACCATTTTGGCTTAAAAAACAGTTAAAATGAAGTTTTCACCTGTTATCCAGGGATTACATGTCCTTATTACAGAAAAGCTTGCTTTTTATAAATTATTTTTTCTTAAAATATGTTGTTTTGAATAATTTATTTTATTTATTCATTATTATTTATTTATTATGAAATAATTAAACTAACACTGTTTGAAAAATCATTGATTTCCCATCTTTTTTACCAGATGGACCACATGTGTACATTAATAATTTATTTACCTCATCTTTTAAGAAAGCAATGTTGTAGAAAATTTTTTTTACAATTTTGTAATTGAAATTGTATTTTGAATGGTTTAAAAGTGATTACTTGTACGGTATATTATGTTCTTTGAATGTAACAGAACTCATGTTTTGGGCTTAAGTGATTTGTGTAAAAATATGAATCTAATTTTAAGGTATAAATATTGTTCTATGATCAAAGTACTTCTTGATTATAATTGTTTGAAATAATTTTCTTCTATTTACATTTTATACTTTTGTAGTGACTTTTACTCGTTTTGGCTTTTTGTATATTTTTGTAACTCTAGTGTATAACTTTATTTTCTTTGTCAGTTTATTGTAAATAAGTTAAGTGTGATCTGTTTGTGGCCTCACATTGCTACATATTGTAGATTTGACTATACATTATTTTTTTCCCCCAAAGTATTATTGGATTTTACCTCTTATGTTGATGTCTTGTCTGGATAAATGCTTTCATTTTCCTAAATTGAAAGCTAGACTTTTATCACTGTGAATCATATTGTGTTGATTCAAAGATTCGAGTATATAATTTAAAAGCTAAATAAATAAATAAAATTTAAGTATATAAATAATAATAAATTTCTTCTATTTCAGACTTACAAAAGAAATATCAAGCCCCAAAATTAAGAATAATAAATTAAATAATGATGTATGTTCACATGTATTTTCGCAGTGTTTAAAAATTAAGTTTGAATCAACACTAATGTATGTAGTGAATAATAAATTTTTATTTTGAAATTTTATATCATATTATTACCAAAGAAGTTTCTTCTACTTAAAAAAGAATAAACAATGGTGTAGATTATATTAGCCCTACTAGAGATAAATTGTTTTTATTTATTTTTTTAAATTTTTAAGTGAATAAAAAAAATATACATACTTCAGGTGTCTAAAAGTTGGAATGAATATACACAATGTTCATGATATATATTTACTCCTAACATTAAAGTACTTGACATTTCAGAGATTTATTAATTCTTTATGAATTTTAAATAATAATGGAAAAGAATAATAAAAAAAAAGTCATCAGTACACAGTATTGGGTTAACATATTCTATATAAGTAAAATAGTATGAGCTAAAAAGATGTTTTAACAAAAGTATAAAAATAATAACCTACTGCCTAAGAGTTCATTACTTCAACCTTTATAGTCCTATCCTAAGTCATTGTGGAGCAGGCATCAAATTTGGCTATTAATAACTTTGCATGTATTCACAAAACTCAGGAGGAACATCACAAGAAACTGATTTTTCTAATGGTGGACAAGGTTTTCCTTTATTTTGTGCTGGTTTCTGAAAGAAAAGTTTTTAAACTTTTAAACTATTTTTAAAAAGATTTAGTATAATAAAAGCAACTAGAAAAATAACACTAATCATTGACAATAGAAACATTGAGGTAACATAAATTAAAAACAAATGTAATGAAAAACTTAAATAATTATCATAAATAAAGTTAAATTTATAGGTCATTCACCAAGATTTTTACTTAAATTCGTTGACTTATGTATATATGAAGCATTCAGTGCTAAAACATGGTAACTAAAATATTTCTTGAATTTCAGTTTTTGGCATCATTTGTATTTTAAGGATGATTTCATTAATTGTTGAGAGAATTTTTATTTTCTTAAGACAATAATGTATATATTAAGTTATGGTGAGTAACTACAGGTTGAAGTTAAAATATTGTAATTAACAAACAATTTATTTCTGTAAACGTTTCCATTCATGTTGATATGGTATAGGCGTTGTTTATCAGGTTTATGGAAGAATAATAAATCAAAAGGCACATACGTAATCGAAAATTCAATTTAAAAAAAACAATCACGATCCTTATTAACCCACCCCCAAACCACAAAAATAACAATAAACTGAAACGCACATGCTCGATTTTTTTTTTTTTTACTTTATTAAGTTTATTCACAACTGTAAAAGTATTTTTACAACCAGCGAATGAGATGTAGAGAGAGAGAGAGAGAGAGAAAAGAAAAAAAAAAAGTCATGAAGGTTAAGGTCATCCAATGATGCCTCTCCATTAAAATTGAAATTTAAAAATCAATTTAAGAGGTCCCTATTCCAGCTCCTTCGTAAACGTCGTCTCGTATCTGCTAAGTCTAGTGTTGATAGTCCTTGAATTAGAGGGTTAGTGTGTGTTGGAAGAGCGTCGTGAAACCGTTTATATAATGATTTAATGGTTGTTTGTACGTAGGCAGTTCGTAAGTCTTTGTGTAAGTTCTTGTTACTGATGTAGGGGGGAGCACTACTGATCAGTCTTAGTAATTTTGATTGAAACTGTTGCAGTTTCAGTAAGTTAGTTTTTTTGGCATATCCATAAATTTGTGCACCGTAAGTCCAAATTGGTCTGAGAAGGTAAGTATAAATCTTTAGTTTTTCTGAAAGTGGTAATTTTGATCGTTTATTTAAAAGATGAAATAATAATTTAAGTCGGAAATTTAGCTTTTGTTTTGTTATTTTTATGTGGGGAGTCCATGTAAGTCGTTTGTCTAATGTCAATCCAAGGTATTTTATTGTGTCTGTCCGGGTTAAACTTTGTTCATTTAGAAAAACAGGAGGACATATACCACGACGGAGCGTAAAAGTTATTTGAACTGATTTCTCAATGTTTATCCTCGATTTCCATTTGATACACCATTCATGGATGTGAGCTAGGTGTATTTGTAATCGTTCTGAGGCTTGTGCTGGGTCGCTATGCTTGGCTAAAATGCTCGATTTAAAATCCGATTAAAAACAGAATCAGGACGTACGAAAACTCAATTTACGATCTCTATATCCAAGATGACTAAAAAAGAAACAATAAACCGAAACGTGCTTGTGCCATAAAAAATCCGATTAACAAATAGAATCAGTACCCTAGAAAACCTGACAAACAATTTAACACGGAAAACCTTTGATTTTTGGAATTACCATGTTTGTATCTTAAATGTAATATCAATCTAACATATTAATATTGAATCACTAATTACAAAATTTATTGAATAAATATATTTACCAATATAGTTCTTGTTTTCCATTTCGTACCGTTAGTACAAGGATAACATTTAGACCAGGAACTCCATTTGCTAACAACACAATCAACTGAGTGTGTTTCGTTGATTTCAGGAACTACTCCAACTTAAAAAAAAAAATAAACTTTAAATTCAATTCTAACACCTTTCAGTTTCATTAAATTTGACTTATTTATAACCTTGAAATATGTATTTCTATGGACTCTCCCCGATTTGCCTGACCATCGCTGCATCCTGAGATTAAACCTCAACAAAAAAAAAAACTGACAATCCCACTTTTTTTCTGGACACGTGAAGTTTCACCCCTAAATACATAGTTACACATAGCTCAAGGTATGTTGTCCCAATTTTCTTTTACAATATATCATCAACGCTGTTATTACTAATATAAGCTTTAAAAATTGCGATAATTGATGGTGACACTGACATAAAGAGTTTTGCTTCAATTCTAAATATCGTATAAATTTCTATGTATGCATTCATAGTTATGGTATGTTTTCAACATTAGTGAATAAATTTGACATATTATGTCACTTTTTTTAATAATAGCTTTATTGGCATCAGTATTGACCAAAGCCCAATTTGTAGAATTTATAATAGTTGGATATAGCAGGATAGAAGAAAGAAAAACATAGATAAATATACAAAAAACATAAATAACAAAACAGAGTGATCACAACCATACACCGAAAGGAAAACACACAACTAAATATAATTTATAACTTTTTTCCATTTGTATTTATTCCTCGCAACCAGCCACCAGTTTTTTCCTACACAGTGTTAGTTCATCCCTCAACCTGCGATGTGATCGCCCTTTTTTCCTTCTGTCCTCTCTTGGGATCGACTCCGTACAAGCCTTGGTCCATCTATTGTCTTTCATTCTGGCCAAGTGCCAAGCCCAGCTCCATTTCAATCGATGGGCCTCAACTCTTAGACCAGGTATGGGCAACCTTTGAAATGTTGTGGGCCAAACTTTAATGTGCAAATACGTTCGCGGGCCGCGTTTAAAAGTAGTGTTCATAATTTTTAAGGATAGATATCAGTCATGAAATAATACAACATTGTTATTATAATACAATTTATTAAAATAACAAAATGAAATGAAAAAAATAGGTACAACATTATAATTAAATCGTTAAATTTGGAATTATTACAAACTACGAAAGTTAAATAGCGATACCGAAATCAATGAGACACCTGAGCTTGAATTTGGGAAACTAACCCATCGATGTTTGGATTAATTCCACTGATACAAAGACGTAAAGAATTTTCCAAATTATCGTCAGTCAACTTTGTGCGATGGTTTGATTTATCAACTTTCAACATTGAAAAGAATTGTTCGCATTTATAAGTACTGCTAAACGCAGAAATCAATCTTACGAGTTTTCTAAGATGCGGAAAATGGTCTTCTTCGAGGTATATTTTGTAGAAATCGCACAACTCCACGTCAATCCACAATCCACATCTTCAAATTTAGATTTTAGGAGAGATTTTTCTTGAATCTCGATCAACTTCATTTGCAAGTGTATTGGAGGATTTTGTAGACTGTTTTTTGTTGGAGTAGCAAATAAATTGAAACAGTTTTCCGTGTTTTTGAAATCGCTACATCTGTTCGAAAATTGCTCCGACAGTAATATGAGTTCTTCAGTATATTGTGCATAAGCAATGTTTTCATACGCAGTGAGTGTGATGAAATGATAACTGTTACCAGACAGCATCTGTGCCTCCCACAAGTGGATTTCAAAGGGCTGTACAAATCATTTACTAACTGTCCTTGTTTTCAAAGTTTCAAATTTAAATCATTCAAATAGCCTGCAAAGTCGACCAGAAATGCTAAGTCACATATCCATTTTGGGTCACTTAATTCAGACAGTGGTTTATCTTTTATTTGCATATAATCTGCTATCTCATTTCTAAGCTCGTAAAACCGTTTCAGCATTTTCCCTTTGCTTAGCCATCTGACTTCACAATAATATGTTACGTCGTCATAATAAATCGAATAAAATTAATGAATGGAATATGGTCCGGGTGCGGTCAAAAAAACTCAAATAGTAGATAATTATACTATTTTATTGAGCCTACGTTTCGCCCCACGTTGCAAGGCTAAAAAAGATACAAACACTATAGTTACAAAAAGGAATATCTTACTTTTTTACATTTTATACCCCTGTTATTTTACACATATGTTTTTTCTTTTTTTCCTTTTTGTAACTATAGTGTTTGTATATTTTTTAGCCCTGACGAAACCCTGCAACGTGGGGCGAAACGTTGGCCAATAAAATAGTATAATCTACTATTTGAGTTTTTTTGACCGCACCCGGACCATATTCCATTCATTTATACACACGGTCAATCAATAATCTTCCAGAATAAAATTGATGGTTTTTACTACCACATTCATAACATTCTGGAGTCGTATGGACTTAGAACACAAGTTCTGTAGGTGGATAATGCAATGAAGGACTATCAAATCATCTTTTTGCACATTTAATTCACTTGCTTTTTCATTCAAAATTCCGATGAAACCTTTACGTAAGCCGACCATAGAAGGTGCACTATGTGTGCATACACCAACTAATTTTGACCATGGCAAGCCAAAACTTGTGACTGCCTTTTGAACTTCATTTAAAATGTCCTCTCCTGCAGTGGTTACTTTTAGCGGCTGTAAAGCAAGCAATTCCTCAGTAACTGTGAACTCTTTATCAATACCTCGAATAAATATAGCTAGTTCAGCTGTTTCGGCCAATTTTTAACTAACTGTAAAACTAGCTTTCACAATATTATCATGTTGTGTTCTTTGTTTATGAAACATTTGTTGCTGTTTTTCGGAATTTGCTGTTAGCTTCTGGATTTTGTAATATCAGTGAGTGCAGCATAGGATGCTTAGTTGAGTAATGCCTCTTTATATTGAATTCTTTCATCACTGAAATGGATTCATTACACAGCAAACAAATAGACTTACCATTGTGCAAGATAAAGAATAATTCTTCAGACCATTTTTTCTTGAAACTGGCGACCCTGTGCATCTACTTTTCGTTTCTGTCCACCAGACACCATTTTCATTCGATAAGATTTATAACATAATATAATTAGTAAGCATTCAAGATGCTCACAAAGTTACAAAGAAAATTGACGGTACTAGTAGTAGTTCGCTAGGATATCGCTTGTCGGAGTTATCACCTCGGTAGCTCAAATAGAACTGATCTTATGTTCGGGCCATCCACCCGCTTATTTAGGCAAAATGAAGAAATGATCTAGAATTATCTAGTGTAGAACGTTTGAGAAGCAATAATCTTTTATTGCGCCACACTCTTTGATGACGGCCACAACTCGGCCTGCTCACTAACTTGATTCTGTGAGTGTAAGAAAATAGTGTAATATTTTTATTTTAATTGGATTTTTCAAAATGTTTCGCGGGCCGGGGGTTGCCCGGTCTTCAGAGAAAAATCTCTGTTAAAGTGAGATGTAAAAATTCAATTTTTATTGTATACACGTTGTTCTGAGCAAAACAGTGAATATATCGATTGTACCGACTTGCAACGAGTTTATAACAGTCAGTTGTAGGTTACCAGCTAGCCGTTGTTTTGTGTGTCTACTTCTGTTGTTAGTTCTCACTACAGTAAGAAAGTTTTATGTTATCTAACCGTAACTAATAAAACAGTAAAAACATTTTACTTGTGTTCACCACCCCCGTGGTTCAACAGGTTACGGGCTCAGGGAGTTCGCGAAATTAAAATTTGTAGTGATGCAGTAAAAACAGTTCGGTAGTGTTTGTTTGTGTTCAAATACTTCGTAAAGTAAAAACCTTTAAGTGCAAGCAGTAATATAAAATGGATCTCAACAACTTCAATGAAATAAATCAGATCGAGCCGCTGACAGGACCAGAGAACTTCCAAATGTGGAAATTCAAGGTATCAGTTTTCTTAAAAGCCTAAGGGTTGTTTGATATTATTTCTAAAAAATTTGAGCCTCCCAGAAACCAGCAAAGTAAAGAATATAAGGTGTATGTACTAAATGATGCTAAAGCCCAAAACCTAATAGTAACAACAGTGAATCAGAGGGCATTAACTCATATTTTGACTTGTACCTCTGCAAGTCAAATGTATTCTAAAATATGTGACATATATGAGGGAGATGTTTCTCTGCAAAAGTTTAAACTTTTGCTAGAATTCTTTGATTTTAAATTTAAGACTGGGCAGACTTGACCAGCCGCCACATAAGCTCTATCGGAAATTTGGCATTTAAATTAAAATCATTGGGAAATGATATACCAGATATGATCATTTCAAAAGTAATAAAAATACTTTCAGAGCAGTATAAATATTTTATAAGTGGTTGGGAAAGCACAGGCTCCGATATGAAAACTCTTTGAAATTTAACGAGAAGATCGATGGCTGAAGAAAGACGCTCTACAAAGGCTGCTGGATAAAATAACATAGAACGGTGGGTACGTGACTTTTTCTAAGAAAACGTGAAAATTATAACACATGATTGTTAAAGCCCAAAATTTTGGTTTCTATTTAGGTTAATTTTGTTTTGACAACTTTCCAAGTGACTTTTAATTTTGTTAGTTGTAAGTTTATGTTTATTCATTTATTTTTTTTAACTATAAGTAATTTCATTTGGTAAATTAAAATAAGGAGGTTCAGTGTTTATAAATACACTGCGGAGGTGTAACACGTGCAGAACAATACTGAAGGCAGTGGGGCCAGTTCCTGCATAACCGCGGATGAGGCAGTTGGCAGTGAAGATTTAGACACTGGAGCGATGTCAGTTGGCTTTGGCACGGCGTAAGGAGGGACGCACTGCTTCACGGACGCTCCACCGCCATTGTTTTGTTGACTCTTGTTTGTTGGAGCTATTGGAACCTTTTCACCGACTCACCGGCAGTCACCACTGT
>NW_027109974.1:13099-14285 GCF_000696795.3 Halyomorpha halys | reverse complement strand
CCATATCAATATCCCCAGTAGGCTACAAGCAAGCGTGGGAATCTCTTACTAAAAAATACGATAGCGAAAGGATCCAAGCCACCTTCTACCTAACAAAAATTTTGAATTTCAAACCCTTAATGAAGGGTGATCTCTCTAATTTAGAAGCGTTCTCAGCTGTGGTAGTAGAGAGCTCCTCTGCCCTTCTCAAGCTCGGTTTGAACGATCTCCCGGGGTTTATATTAAGCACTTTGGGGCTCCGGTTATTAGATAGAAAAACTAGAGAGGGTTTCGAGAGGGAATCCGGCTCAAAACCTGAACTTCCGACTTGGGAGGAGTTCGCGGACTTTATTCAACGGGAGGGGGTCAAATTACAGTCGGAAGCCCTTCTAACGAATATTGCTCCCGAACCTTTGCAAACTAAGACGGGGTACAGTAAATGCTCTAGGCAAGTCCTTATGACAACAGACTCACCAGTAAACTCGACGAAATGTCCCGCATGTAAAAAATCTCACCGCATTTACGATTGCCCTAGTTTTAAAACGCTCACCCCCCAACAATGATGCGACCGTATTAGAGGGTTAAATCGTTGCATCAATTGTTTGGCATCTGGTCACTTCTCGAACCAGTGTTCATCTAGGGTGTCTTGCCGACATTGCGGTAGGCGACATCATTCGCTCCTTCATTTTTTTGCTAGGGAATCACGAAAACCCGAAGCTACTCATCGAAACTTCAATCCTTCTCGTTCTCGTATAGCGCCGATTACCCCACAAAACTCCTTTAACGACTCGACCACCGCACCCACTTCTGCTAACCCTTCGGCATCCACTTTCTCTAGTGTATCGTATTCTGATCGCTCTAAAAACGCAATCGTATCGATGTCGGCTATGGGTCGGATAAAATTTTTGCTCGGTACCGCATTAGCAAAAATTCGCGATCATCGGGGTCGTTGGCACGAATTGCGATTACTCATCGATAGTGGTTCTCAGCGGTCTTTTATAACGGCGGAATGCGCTCACAAGTTAGACTTGCCACTCACACGGAATAGACATCGATTGGTGGGCTTCAATGACCAAGTTATTCCAAACGTATCATTTGAAGCACCTTGCGTCATAGCTCCCCGACAAGTTTCTAAGCCCGAACTTAACATCACGGCTATCGTGATCGAGCGGATCTGCGAGGATATGACCACGAGCCCTATTCCAAA
>NW_027109974.1:10255-12046 GCF_000696795.3 Halyomorpha halys | reverse complement strand
TTATTTTTTTGTTTATTTTATCTCGAACCAGCGAACATTACCCTCTGGGGAAGAGGTCGGTTTTCACATACGAAACACCCCTCGCCCCAACAATACTTAATAATCAAAAATATGGATAGATAACCATCTTTCAAAAGAGGGTTCGTCATTCCCAAGCCTATTTTTTGTGAGTGTCACCCAGTGGTCTCTCAAATGCCCGAGGGCAGATTGTGAGTTTTGTATTATTTCATGCTTGAAAAAAGCCCAGTTGGGACCGGGACTCGATCTGACAACCTTAGACTGGCACGTCCCACGCTGCTACCGCTGCCTCTACTCAGTATTAATAACCGTGTTCAAGAATACTGCTCCAGAACCTTTGCAAACTAAGATGGGGTACAGTAAATGCTCTAGGCAAGTCCTTTGTTAACCAAGGTTTCGCCCCACTTTGCGGGGCTTCGTAAGGGCTAAAAGAGAAAACAAGATATAAACATTTTAGAATTAACAGAGAGCTTTGGGGCTCCACTAAACCTTCGAACTCCTCTCGTATCCAATCCAAAATCCTTCGTAAAATCCTCAATGCTCCTTATTTTGTTACAAATAAAATCATTCATAAAGACTTAAATGTTCCTCATGTAACCGATCTAACCCGAACCCGATATCATTCTTTTCATTAGAAACTCCCTAACCACCCAAACCCACTAGTTTCTAACCTTGCTGCCTCTTCCATTTCTGGCAATCCTCCGAGGCCTGAAAAGAAGATGGCCTCGTGACCTTATATTGTAAACTGTTTTTAGAGTTCTACTACTGGGTAGTTTCTCTATATGCTGTATCATATCATTATCATTATGTCATTAAGATCAAATTTGCTAGTTGTATTTTTTATACAGTTCTAAATATCAATAAATAAATAAAAAAAAGAATTAACAGAACATTAAAAATAAAAAACATTTCAAAACAATTGGTAACTTTATAAAGTATGTAGAAAAACTACAGGGGGAGGGGAAGGGGGAGAGGGAGAGGGAGAGGGAGAGAAATACTTTATTTATCTATGCTGCCCAAATACATCAGGTTGCTATATCACACAACATACTTATCAATCCGTAATCGGACATATATAAATTACGCATAATTACATGGTATAATAAGATATAAAAATAATACAAGTAATTATGGTGCTAGTTATGTTATTATGAAATGTATACAGTCTGTATAGTCCAGAAACCACTATTTGGTAAACCTCTAATAAGATTTCTGCAATAGAGGTTCTTCGACGTCTTCTTTTCAGACACCTAAAAGGATTATCAGGTATTGAAGAACAAGCAAGCTTAGAAACAAGGTGGTTAGGGAGTTTGTCATGGATGGATTGATGTCTGGTTTTGGTCAAATCGGCTAATTTTATCAGCAGCTTCTTAAACATCATAATTCCTATATAATAGAAAATAATTTACTTTTTAAGTATTCAAAAAAGAAAAAGTATATTTACAATTTGTCCCAAAAATATTTTTTTTTTTTAGTTTACTATACAATTCAATTAACTTTCGAAAGAACATCAATGTTTCCATTGACGTACAGTTGTGGAATATTCAATCAACTACTAAAAAAAAAAACCTTCTTTTTATGGAAAACGTGCAGAAAATAATTTAATACTTGTTAAAGCCCAAAATTTTGGTTTCTATTTAGGTTAATTTTGTTTTGACAACTTTCCAAGTGACTTTTAATTTTGTTAGTTGTAAGTTTATGTTTATTCATTTTTTTTTTTAACTATAAGTAATTTTAATTTTGTAAATAAAAATAAGGGATATAAGGAGGTTC
>NW_027109974.1:3642-4825 GCF_000696795.3 Halyomorpha halys | reverse complement strand
TATATGAAACATACTACATATTTACCTATTGTATTATTTTGTACAGTTGTAAATTACATTAAATAAATAATTTAAAAAAAAGAAATAAACCTAACCTGAAGAATCCTTTTGGAGTGACAAGTTTAATGGACTAACAGCACTAAATGAAACTGAGGAAAGGTACATGGAAATGAGAAGAAATAAGCAAACTGGTGGTCAGGGTCCAATTGGATCGGAGAGAAATCGCTGTTTTCTACAATGTAAATATCAATTTATAAGATATTTAAAAAAGTTCAAGAAATTTAAACAATTATATTATTTATTAGTTATTCTAATAGTACTAATGGGCAGCGGTAGCAGCGTTGAAACGCGCCAGTCTAGCAATCGAAAGGTGGTCAGATCTAATCCCGGTCCCACCCGGGCTTTTTTCAAGCACAAAATAATGCAAAACTCACTCACAACCTCCCTCCGGGCATTTGTGAGGCCCGTTAGCCAATGAGTGAAAAAATCTACGTGGGAGTGACGGACCCACCCTACGAAAATACCACGTCAAGAAACGCGCGATGTATTTCCTAGTACATCGGGCGAGGACTTAGACCTCCATGGACTGTCACCCATATAATAATAATAATAGTACTAATAAATTTAGTATTAGTTATTCTAGCCTAATGGAGCGGTAAAGAAATTAAAATATTAAATAATAAAATATATGAAAAGAAGATGGTTGGAGGTGATTATCATTTCATTCGTTATGATTTCATTAGTTACATGTATTTTCTTTCTTTTTTTTTTTGTTTCCATACTCTTAATTTTAAATTATTATTAAATTAAAATATTCATACTTCTTTTTTTCTTTGCATTATATAACTCTATATTTCTATTTCCTTAATTATGTTATTTAATTACCTATATATACGTTTTATTTTCCACTTCTTTCATTACTTTTTTTTATTAATTTTCATTCTGTACAATTATTTACTCTAATCATTCTGTCTATATTTTTTCTTTTTATTTTATTTTACTTCTTTTTTTTTTTGTATGCATTGGTTGTTATCTTGTTCTGTCTTCTTAGCCCTGATGAAGACTAAAAATTCTGATCGAAACGTTGGTACTATTAAATAAGTTTTTTGAACCTATTTGTGTTATTTTCAGACCGTACCCCCAACCATCTTCTCATTATATATAATTTTCCAATATATATATA
>NW_027109974.1:0-457 GCF_000696795.3 Halyomorpha halys | reverse complement strand
CGTCAATCACAATACTCCATCTTCACTATTTTGTACAATTGATTTTGTGAACTTTTTTTGTTGATTTACGTTCATAACTCCTTAGTAATTTTCATATTTTTAAGTGAGTTATAAGGCTATTTTTTTATTTTTAATGAATAACGATCCTCCCTCCACTAGCTTTTATTCACTTCACAGAATGTTTAAGTAAAGAGTGAGAGTCGTAAATCTTTTTTTTTTTCAAATATTATGGATCTTTTAAAATATCTCATAGCTGTAACCGGATTATTCAAGTTTCTAACAACGGCCTATCATTGCATCTTGTCTTAAAAATCAATTCATCTTATTGTTTCTTGTACTGTAAATGATATCTTATAGCACATTTCTATTCGCCTTGACCTTTCATGATTCCACGTGTATAGTACTGGATATTGATAACGAATTTTTAATTTAGTGAGCAAAAGATAAGACCATGAAA
>NW_027109973.1:8898-9214 GCF_000696795.3 Halyomorpha halys | reverse complement strand
ATGCTGAGTAACTAACACTAATAAAATCCTCTTATAAGTCTTAAAAATACTATAATACAAATAATTATTCTGAAATCATTTGGTAAAATTATTTGTATTCAAAATAGCTAAAAAATTATAAATAAAATTAGTCTTGAACGTTAGTATATATTGCAAAATAGGGTCTTTTTAAACAGATTTTAAAAGTATTTTGGGTGGAAAATTAGTGAGAGCTTCTTCTATTTCATATTGGAAAAAGATAGTTGACCGTATGAAGTAGATTGTTGGATGATAGTCCTGGTGGCGGTCAATAAAGGTATCAGAATAGTAAAAGTAA
>NW_027109973.1:3435-5023 GCF_000696795.3 Halyomorpha halys | reverse complement strand
TAGGACACTATTGCCGGGTTAAAATAATCTCAACTATGTTATAGATGTGTGATAAGGCTTGGTTTCGAAAAAGTGGACTCTAAATGGTTAAAAAAACAAAAACAGAATGCTACAAATAAATTAGTAATCTTAGTCATTAGTAGAAATGAACTATCTTCTATAATCAACTACTAATAAACTATCTTCAACAAAAAGCTAAAATCATCTGAATTGAACGTTATTAGCGAAATTATGTACTTCGGTTCCGTATCACGCTCTCCTCTGCAAAACCCCCAATCACACATCAACGAATTTTTGTAGACAATTCTGTTAAATAGAAATACTATAAATTAATTTTTTTCTCGAAAAAATAATCAATATAGAATAAATATAAGCCAAAAAGATGGAATTGAAAAATCATAAATTTGCAAAGATATGTCTTATTGGAATTTTTAGCAAATTTATTGATGTGATAGGTTCCCTTGGAATTCTATTATATTGTGTAAGAACGAACATTTTCAGTACAGGCTATTTTACATAAAAACTCTCAGAATGTTTTCTTTAAGAGGTGTCACTAATAAAATATATATTGTGCTTTTTTTGTTTGTTCTGTTATTTGTGGCTTGGAACTACTAAAGATGTGTGGCATACTTTTGTGAAACTAGTAAAATCATTGAGAATTGAAATTTCAGGAAATTCGAATTTTTTATTTCTTTTTAATATACAAACGATTAACCTGGAATCCTCACACAAGACTGAAAAGACTCTAAACTTCCAACACATTACAAAAGACTGATCTACATGAATGTAATAAGGACAATCTGGATATATGGAGTTGAGCTTACTGAATAGAGTTATGAATAAATAGTTTTCTTGAACTATTTTCGTACCTTTATTGACCGACGGATTAATAAAATAAAATAATAAATATACAAATAATTTTATTTTTACTTCAATTAATGATGCCAGTTGTGATTTGTTGTAAGATATAAAATAAAAATTACATACAATTTATAACATTTTAAATGATATCATTATTATGATTGATTAAGTCATCTACAAATTCTACTAGACCAATCTTCTTTTATTAGAAGAAGTCAAATATATCAGCAATAATGATTTAGAATTTCACAAGTATCGTTAACTAGAACTTTATAAATAGTTGTATATTATTTTCTTTTCCGGTACTTAGTTTACTTATATTGAAGTGCCTCTCGAGAAGCTTTAAGAAAATTGAAATTCATTTATAAGTAGTTTTTATTTATGATTTATTCTAGGTATCGTTGTTCAGTGGATTGGTACATTTTTTCTTTTCTGATTTCGACGAAAATTTCTGCAATAAAATTGTAATTAACATTTAAAAAGCAATAACATAAAAAAAAAGAATATAAAAAAAAAATTGTAAAAATAGCTTTTTTAATTGATAATTCGAAAATTTCCCCAAAAAATTATGTATATTTCTTTTTATCAGAATTTATTATTTTAAAATTTTATTATTATAGTTTCTTTTTAAAAGGGACAAAAAAAATAACAACAGACTGTTCCTGAAAAGATTAAAAAGTGTCATGTTATTTTATATTTATGTTATCATTAGATCCAAAGATTTTAG
>NW_027109973.1:0-783 GCF_000696795.3 Halyomorpha halys | reverse complement strand
ATAGATGTGTGATAAGGCTTGGTTTCGAAAAAGTGGACTCTAAATGGTTAAAAAATACAACAAAAACCAGAATGCTATAAATAAATTAGTAATCATAATAATTAGTAGAAAGCTACTCATCTTCCGTAAGATTATTTCCATTCATTTGAAAGATAATTAAATTATCTTCAACAAAAAGCTAAAAATCATCTGAATTGTATCGTTATTAGCGAAATTATGTACTTCGGTTCCGTATCGCGGTCTCCTCAGTAAAACCTCCTATCACAAATCAAAATAATAACAAATCTTAAATAGAAACACTATTAATTTATTTTTTGCTCGAAAAAATAATCAATATACAATAAATATAAGCCAAAAAAATGGAATTGAAAAATCATAAATTTGCAAAGATATGTCTTATTGGAATTTTTATCCATTTTTTAAAAATTTATTGATGTGACAGGTTCCCTAGGAATTCTATTATATTGTGTAAGAACGAACATTTTCAGTACAGGCTGTTTTACATAAAAACTCTCAAAATGTTTTCTTTAAGATTTGTCACTAATAAAATATCTATTGTGCTTTTTTGTTTGTTCTGTTACTTGTGGCTTGGAACATCTATAGGTGTGTGGCATACTTTTGTGAACCTAGTAAAATCATTGAGAATTGAAATTTCAGGAAATTCGAATTTTTTATTTATTTTTAATATCAAACGATTAACCTGGAATCCTCACACCAGACTGAAAAGACAGGAAACTGCACGTCGATTTCGACTATTACAGCACTTACTAGACAAACGGTCTA
>NW_027109972.1:0-1170 GCF_000696795.3 Halyomorpha halys | reverse complement strand
AAAAACTTAATAACATAATAAATTCAATAAAAGTCGATCCCTTAATTATTATCGTCATAGAGTGAATTAAAAAATTTGATGCCTTTTAGATGATTATTTTATCAGATTTTAACAGGAAGACAGATAATCTAACGATTACAAACTTTTTCTAAAGAGAATGAGAAGTCTATAACATAGTATGAGGTAAATAAAAGTTAATGTACCAGATTTTGATTAATAAATGAACTTTTGTATTTGTACTTATATTATCATGTAAATATTCCAAGAGAGGTATTATATCAAGTATAATGAATGTAGAAGAAATTTATGAATAAAGATTTCATTTCAAATGTGGCTGCCATCCTGTGGGGATTTAAGGCTAATACTGCTAAAACTCATCTTATCAATTGATCTGCTTTCCAGCTACCTAACCTGACCATTGTGGAGGTCTTGTGATGTAGAGTCCCTCACATCATCAATTGGAGTTGCAACTAGTTTATTCTACACAGCCACCTCGACAAATTTCAAACTTTTGAGTTTGACCAACATTTTTCTGTTTAAAATATTATATTATTGTAATTTTATTATAAAGGGCTAATTTCCTGATAACATTACGTTGGTTTTTTGGGGGTCCATGGATCACTTTGGTTCCCAATGAAAATAATGCGGATGGTCCCCAGTGCAAAATATTGTGTTTTGTAGACTTGATAATACTTCTATAGCCTTACTCAGAGTAAGATTATTTAAATTTATGAGTGTTTATAAGGTCCAGTTATTAGGAAGAAGAATTGTTGAATGCTAAGAATCGCTGAGTGAAATTTTTTGAGCCTTTTTTTTTATATAAACTGTGGTAAAAAATATTATACCACCATTTCTAATTTCCAGTTTACATCACTTTGATTAATGACAGTCCCAAGGCCGCCTAAGCTCACATGAAAGTTGTGACTGCAATCCCAGGACAAATTTGTTTGTTTCTTAACGTAGTTAAATTTTGATTGCTGTAAGAATTTTTTGGTTTTTAGTATTTGTTAGGTCTATTTTTTGATGAAAAAAAAAAGATGCAAGAAAGTTCCAATGGGCCATGTTTGCAACCCAAACAAAATTTAACCAGGAACAAAAATTTTATTATAATATATGGGTGGTTTAACAGAGAAGTTCAGATTATTGTACAGCAATGCCCTAGCACTCCAG
>NW_027109971.1:0-1225 GCF_000696795.3 Halyomorpha halys | reverse complement strand
TATACAATGTTATTATTAAACGAAAAAAAAATACAATACATAGATAAGAATAATGCTTATTAATAAAAGAGGAAAGTAAAATTAATAACAAAAAATAATGATATTGGTACACTTAAATAAAACAAACAATTGCCCTCTAATAGTAAAAAGAAACAAGTTAATTTGAAAAAGGGACGAGAGAAGAAAAGAGGAAAAAAATGAATAAATAAAATGAGTAATAATAATAAGTGAAATAGAGGTAGTGTGACTATGAATTTTAATTTTATATTTAATAAAACTTATAACAGAATGTCCTGTAGCAGTCTGGGCTTCAGTCTTCGGCTTGAGGTTGGGTTTCCCAGGTTGTAGGTCACTGCTCCTTTAAATGTCGGCAACTGGGAGAGGAACTTCATGAACCGTTTTTTGATGCAATCCTCTATTGACTCCTTCGTTAATTCTCGATGCAATTGGCTATTTCTTATGAACCAAGGAGCATTAACTGCGATTCTGAGGACTTTATTTTGAAAAGATTGTAATTTTTTCCTTTTCGTACAGAATGCCGCTCCCCACACTTCACAGCCGTACAGCAGTGTCCTGGGAATTGTTTTAAATATAAGAACAGTTGTTTCTGGTTTCAGTTTGGAATTTCTGTTTAGGATAGGATATAGCATTGCTAACCTTGCATAGGTTTGAGTTAGTTTAATGTTGATATGGTGATTCCAGGTAAGGCGTTAATCCAGGTGAATTCCCAAGTATCTGTTTCACTGTCAATAAGTTTATGAGATACCCATATATCTAAACGTCTTCTTTATCAATGGTCTTCAAATTTCGAGAAACTGTATTTAGTTGTGCTGACAAGTCCTTTAACTGTTTGATAAGGGTTTTCTTCCACAGTAAGCATATGTTCATCGCCGTAATTGCTGGTGTAGGTCTTACTCTGAGTTGACCCCAAATCTGTGTCACCAGCCAAAAAGTTTCCAAACCTCCGCGAATGCTCCATTTGTTAAACACCCTTCCTCCAACGCCACGTTAGTGTTGTTTGCAGGTTGTGCTGCCAAGTGTCCAAATTTAAATTTATGAAAAAAATTACTCGAAAATCGCTTATTTCCATGGTCATATTTGATAGCATACTAAACAATGTGCAATCAATCGGAATGATAGTAAATGTTATCAAAAATGAGAGGATTGATGACGGATCATTATAATCTGTAAACCTAAACGTAGTAAACAACAAAAATCCAGTTGT
>NW_027109970.1:197625-198343 GCF_000696795.3 Halyomorpha halys | reverse complement strand
TATACAATAAATTAATATAAAATACAACAAAAATAATTATTTACAATAAAGCATATAGTATAAAGAAAGCAAAACAAAAATAAAATCATGAATTTATACAATTTAAAAAAAATTCCACGTAATTCATTTAGTACATCGACATAATCAAAGATAAATTTTAAAAAAATAATTACCACTTAAGAAAAGATAACACAACAGATAAGTTGAGATGAGGACACTCCGGATTACTCCTGCGCAGGTGTTTCGGTTATTGGGACTTTTTGGAAAACTGGAGTTTTTCAATATGAACGGTCCTGCGCTTTTTGGGTACTCTAATGCTCTCAATTGTTACAACATTATGTTCTCTTATTATTATCACCCTGAATGGTCCCTCGTATCGCTGTATCTCCTTACCCCTGTTTGATCCCAACTTTCTATATACAATTGTGTCCCAATTTTTATCATTTCCTTCCAATCTGTGAGGTTTAAATTCTCCCGAGCTACTCTCCTGGTTTTTCCCCTCTCCAATTTTCCCCGGACCCTTTCCCATAGCTTTTTCCTAGTGACATGATTGTTGCTTATCTCATCACCGTCCGCCGCCGTGCCCTTGTAGTCGGATTCCACAAAGCCCGAAAAGGATCTCAAACGGCGAAATCCCCGTAACGGTGTGCACCGAATGATTGTATACCGCAATTGCCTTTGACATTGCAACGTCCGGTTCCAGCCCTTGGTCTGCCTG
>NW_027109970.1:189021-196236 GCF_000696795.3 Halyomorpha halys | reverse complement strand
CTATTGTATGGGGATGTACTATCAATAATGATTCCCTGTCGTTTTAAACTTTCAAGTTCCTCCCGGATGTGGTGACGTAGTGCCTGTGGGTATCTTCTTTCCTATACATATGCTACCCTCTCCTGCTTCAGTGGGATCTCATGGACATAAACTCATAGTGACCCCTTTCAAAAGTGGATGTTGTATGGATCACAATGGACTATTATATGGAGATGTACTATCAATAATAATTCCCTGGTACTTTAAACTTATGAGCCCTTCCCGGATGTGGTGGCGTAGCGCCTGCAGGTATCTCTTCTCTTTCACATATGTAACCTTATCTTCTTTAAGTACGATCTCATGAACTGTCTTCCCGGTTGCCCCAAGCATGTCTCCTTCTTTAAAAAAAATATCTTTATATTCCCTCTTAAGCCTCTGTCTCCAGTCCTCAGCCTTATTGATTGCTCCAACCCGTCCCCCCCCCCCTCCCCCGGTTTTTCTCTGTCGCTGACATTTGTGCATTTTATCCCTCAACTTAATTCTCCACTTCCCCTTGATATTCTTGACCCAAGCATCCACCTTCCCTAGCAGGTCACATCCCACAATCACTTTGTATTCCCTCGGCATACTCCCTACGATGTGCATTTATCTATACTAAATCCCCACCGGGTCAAGCCTATCTCTACCTCCCCCTCTACCACACAAGGGCCACCCAGGGTGATTAATTTACATTGACATTTCTGGATCTGGTGTGTCCTCTCTCCACTACACATTTGTTCTAGGGCTTCTTGGCACATGATGGTGTTGGAACTGCCGGTGTCTACTAGGCACCTTACTCCTGCTATCTCTATTATAGGCAGACCGCCGCTCTTCTCCCTCACATTACAATTCAGCAGTGTACGGTCGCCCTCCGCTGACAATCCCTTCAGATGTCTCGCATCTTCCTCTCTCCCGTCCCTCGCCCTCATTCTACTCCGTTCCCTCGCTTCCATCCTCTTGTTTCCATCTTGTCCCCTCGACTACCTCGGTTCCGTGGCTCCTAGTCTCCGGTCTGTGATGTTCCTGATGCTTCAGTAGATTCATCTGAAGATCTACTCGACCTACGGTGGGTTCTTCGTATTTGTTAAGCGTTGATCTCCATTGGTTCGCCCCGGCCCACATCTCTTTATCGGTATTGGCACTGTTTGGCTATGTGTCCCACATCCCCTCATTCAAAGCATTTCGTGCGCAGGCAATGGGCCACTAAGTGCCCAATCGTTCCACAACCATGACACTTGCGATCCTGCCGCCGACTATTACTTCTGGGTTTAGCCAGGTTTCTTCTGTTTTCTGGGTTGCTAGCTCTCTCTCTTCTACCCTCTCGATGTTCTCTCCTCCTCCAAGGGTTGGGCATGTTTCTGGGCCGTTGGTATTCAATCCTGGTCCACCCTGTCTCTTCTACTTCCATTCGGGCCTCCTCTTCTCTAGCGCTTGTTTCAATGAGATGTTGAGAAATTTCTCTAAACGAGCGTTCTCTCGGAAATCCTTCCTTCTTCCCTAGCTCCTTTGCCAACTGTACGTTTAGTACCCGGAATCAGAACTGCATCCGACCCTGTACTTGGATTGTTTCCATCATTTCGCTAAGTTAATCTTGGATTCTATTAAAGCGTGTCAGGAGTTCCGCGGCATATTGCCCACTAGACTGTTTTGGTTTTCATAAATATATCCTCTTCTGGGGCCCACCGTCCTCCTATAAACCAAAACAAACAAACCCAAGCTGCAGTCAACCAAACTTTAGCAGCTGGCAACCCACCTCCGCTGAAGATTCAACCATTCTCATGAAGTCTCATTAGCACAATTTCATGCCACGCCGCTAGAATGGATTAAGGTCCGTACGACAACTGCCCAGGACCTGAGAAAGGTGGTGTCGGACCTAGAAAAATTCACCGGAGGGAAAAAGGGGGCGATCGCCTGATGGGGCGAATAGAAGCGAATATGTCGGAGGATCTATAAGACAGCGAGGATGCAAAAGCACTGAAAGCAGCGAAAGTCTGCCGTGCAAAAAGAAGTATCCTAAATCAGATTCAGGCAGAAGAAGAGACCTCCTGGAAGGTCATCAAAGAAAGAATAAAGAAGGCATTCGGAGAAGGGCGGTGGACCCAAGAGGAGAATAAATTCATGATGATCACAGAAACGAGAAAAACCGAGACAGTCTAATGGGCAGTATGCCGCAGAAGGACGGGAAAAGAAAGAGGGAATGGCGAGAGACCGCTCGTTTTTGGAATGTGCTCAAGATCTCATTGATACAAGCGCTAGAGAGGTGGAGGCCCAAATGGAAGTAGAGGAGCCAGGGTGGACTCGGATGGAATATCTTCGGCCAAGAAACATGCCAAACCCTTAGAGAAGAAGAGAACAAAGAGATGGTAAAGAGAGAGAAATAGTAACACAGAAAATAGAAGGAGCCAAGTTAAACCCAGAAACAGTAGTCAGCAGGAGGACCGCAAGTGTCATGGCTGTGGTAAAACTGGACTCCTGGTAGCACAATGTCACCACACCCGATGTTTTGTGTGTGGACAGAGGGACATATAGCTCGATACTGTCCCTATATGTATTGGTGGAGGGAACAAAATGTGCCTGAACCGATGGACGTCAATGCTCAGAGATTACGGTGAAGGGCGAACGGATCCATGAGTGAATCCACTGAGATGTCTGAGACCTCAGGAACAGAAACTGAAGCAGGGGACTATGAGCGAGAAGATTGCCAGCAAGGCAAGAGGAGGGCATGGAGACGAAAAGGAGAAGCAGCTAGAACACGAGGAGAGTTCTAAGGAGTGTACCCACAGAGGGGCTTCGGCACGCTGGAGAACAACTATATGAGATGAGAACACTGCGGTTTGCAGTAATAGATATTGCAGTCTGTGGAGAATTTGTGTAGTGGACAGAGAGCACACCGGATTCAGGTATGTCAGTGTAGGTTAATCACCTTAGGTGGCCTTTGTGAGGTAGAGGGGAAGGCGGTAATAGTTTTGAACCATTGAAGATTTAGTAAGGGCATCTTGAAAGTGCATATTGTAAAGTCCATGCCGAGGGAATATAAAGTAATTGTTGGGTGTGACCTGCTAAAGAAGATGGGTTTTCGATTAAAAATAGCAAGGGAAAATGGAAGATTAAGATAGGAGGTAAAACCTACAAATGTCCTCAACAACAGAGGAATGAGGGTGCACGAATTGGGGCAATCAATCAAGCTGGGGACTGGAGACAGCAACTCAAGAGGGAATACAAGGATATTTTTTTTACAGAAGGGAGCGACCGGTTAGACTGAGATCCCACTGAAGCAGGAGAGGGTAACATATATAACGGAAAAGAGATACCCACAGGAACTAGTTCTCAGTGACATTATAGTGTTATAATGCTTCTCCAGACCTTGGTGAATGTGGATTTATCACTAATCAGATACATTTTATTAATATTTTAATTGTGCGGAACAGTGAAATAGTGTTGTGTATTTATCCACTCCTCAGATCGAGCAGTGCGAACACACAGACTCAGTTTTTCAGCTGTTCAGCTGGGCTTTTCCGAGCCAGTTGTAACCCCCTTCCCAAATTAATTATTAATTATATAATTAAATCTGGAGAGCGATGGCTTCTGCCTTAGCGACAGCTCAAGCCGCAAACCTGCCGCCAGACTCAAGAAGACAATACTTATACTGCCGTTGGCAGTTCTTCAACCCGAAAGACGCGATCGCAGGTAGGCCAAAATTCGCCAAGCAAGACCGGAATTAAACCGGCAAATAAAAAGAAATTAAAGAAACAGCCGAGTAAGGAAAAGAATGTTAACTTTACTGATCCCAATCCCTACGACCCGCTGAAAGCTCTACCTACCGAAACAGAAACCGATACCTCTCCACAAAACTCTCCCCAAGCGCCTCCAGTCGTCGCCGCTAACCAGCAGATTCCAGAGATCAGACAATACCTGGCTCATTTACGCAATGCTAAATACCTGGTGGTAAAACCAGAGGGGGTGTACACATTTTCTTAGGACCGAGAAGCAGTTGTAACTGGGCTCTAATCACTACTATTAGGGCATCACACCTATGCCCCACCACAGAGAAAAACACAGTAGCGTTATATAATTAAAAATATAGACATCTCCATGCCCTTGGAAGATGTCCAGGCTGCCTTCCAGCACTTAGCCCCTATCGATATTAGGCGTCTCCATAAATCGAATAGTGATGGGAAAAAAAAACCCTCTCCCCTATTGTTATCACTGTGCCAGTTTAGGTCACCCTAGAAGACGTCAAGAAGGTACGCATTATCGACCAGTGCCTATTCACAGCCCATCATTTTGTTCAACGAAAAGAACATGGCCCACCTCAATGCTACTGATGCTACTGATACCTACTGCAGTTCAGTCATACCAAAAACTACTGTGGGTACAAGGAGGCGTGCGTGCGCTGTGCCCAAGAGCACAACATCGGTGCCTGCCCTAGGGTGGTAGCCCCAAAGTGTAACAATTGTGATCAGAATCATGTGGCGTCCTTCCGTGGGTGTGAGACACGCCGGAAGATAATGGACCAAGGGGAAGCCAGAAAAGAACTAAGAGCAGCAGCCATTACGAGGCCGTCAGTTTATCAGGGGCTATCACGTAGCCACCGATGACCTCCACAACCCACACGGTGGTGTTCTCATAGCGGTGTTACATGGCATCCACTGGAAGAAGATCCCGCCACCTAGCTACGGTCCCCACCTATGCCTACGACATCGCCATCTACAGCAGCAGTATAAACCCTAAACATGCCCTAGGCGAGCCGGAGTGGTCTGCAAAGGGATTGTTCACCGCCTGGGTAATTTAAACATCACCATGAACCCAGCTAAGACAGACTGCGTAGTGTACGCTCAGCAACAGTACAAGCGATCGACTCTCCCGAAGTCGCTCAAACTGGACAAACCATCATGTCCCCTTCAAACTCAATAGTATATCTGGGCGTGAAGAGGAACCGTCATCTCAAGTTCTCCACTCACCTCTACCAGAAAACAAGAACTGCACGAAGGCGGTCGTACAGACTAAACAACCTCCTCACATCGCCAGCGCTCTCTCTACCGCTTAAACTCCAAGTTTACAAGAGCACTTCTCTACGGAGCACCACTCTTCACTTACCTCTCTGACGGCACGCTGCGCCACCTTCAGGGCTTCCAGGATAGTATGCTGTGGAGGATGGTCCGCACTACATCGTGGAAGAAGAAGAAGACTCCGGATCTGCATCAGCTCCTTGAACTACCTACAGTACCAGAGTTCATTGGTCGGAGGCATGACAAGTTCTTTGAAACCCTCAAATATCTGACCAATCCACTCTTCCAATCACTGACACCAGCGCTCCCTCCAGTACGCTGGCAGGACCTCCACCCTTGTAGCCAATGATGTACCGTTCTTTCACTTTTCAATGTGAAAGACACTTGTTAGTTTTAGTTTTAGTTTTTAGTTTTTAGTATGTAGAGTAAAACTCAGAAAACGAAGTGTGCCCCAGCACCTCGTCTACTTAAACATTATATACACTCAAAGAATTATAAATCTCAACCTGTCCTTAGAATGTACAACTTCTCCAGTAAAAGAACAATTTTGTGAATATGTATATATTTCAACAATAAAATTTTTCTATAGGGGCTAGGAAAAAAAACAGGCACTACGTCACCTCATCCGGGAGAAACTAGAAAGTTTAAAAATACAGGGAATCATTATAGATAGTACATCCCCATACAATAGTCCATTATGGGCGGTTAAAAAGAAGAGTGCGCCATGGGAAACTACTGAAAAGTACAGAGTAGTGATAGATTAAAGGAAGCTGAACATGAATATCATTGAGGAAAAGTATCCAATCCCCAGATTTGAAGACATTTTAGACAGGCTGGGCGGGGCAACGGTATTCTGTACACTGGACTTGAAGGCTGGGTATCATCAAATTAAATTACACCCTAATGATCAACATAATACGGCATGCACTTTTGAAAGCGGTCACTATGAGTTTACAAGGATGCCGTTTGGCCTCAAAAATGCTCTCATAACCTTTCAGCACCTAATTGACGAATTTAATGGGAATTCACGATTCCGTATGTCAGATCTATATGGATGATCTACTTGTGTTCAGTAAGAACGAAGATGAACACGTGCAATAGCGTTTTCCATAAAATCAGACAATTTGGGCTCAAACTGTTAGGGGACAAACCATCGTTGGGGCAGGAACAAACTAGTTTGTTCGGCCACACGATTTTCAGAGAGAGAGTCAAACCCGATGCGGATAAAGTCGCGGCTACACAGAAGATGGCCTCTCCTAGGGAGGTGAAGGGAGTTCGGAGGTTGTTAGGAACATTGAACTATTACAGGAGATTTGTGCCAGCAATGGTGGAGTACCTTGTCCCACTCAACAATCAACAGAAGAAAAGCCGAAAAGTGATGATATCTGCAATGGTGAAAGACAACATTAAGCGATGTATGGAGAAGCTGCAGCTGGAGCTGGTGCTTCCGTTCCCGGGCTTCACTCGGCAATTCAATATCACTACGGACTTGAGTGAGTACGCTCTGGGAGCGGTATATTCTCAGGAGGGTGAAGGGAGAGATCGCAATGTGCCATACGCCTGTAGACGCCAGACGGAGACGGAAACTAGATACAGCGCAATGGAGCGAGAGCTCTAGGGAACAGTATGGGATATTGACCACTTTAGGCCTTTGTGTTTAGAAGATGGTTTTGAGTACTCATTGACCACAGGTTCCTGCAATGGGTGTAAATGTTGAAAGATTCTTTGGCCAGGATTACACGTTGGAAGGAGCTTCCTGGACAGTATAACATTGAAATTATATATAAACCAGGAAAAGAAAATGTAGTTATTTATTCAATTTTTTTATGTTTCGTTTTAGTTTATTTGTGACTTTAGTAAATTTTTTATTTTATGTTGTTCATTTTATTGTACAAAGAATGTTTTTTTTTTTACCAATACCACAGTACAAAATAAAGCTGACCTCACCAAACTTTTTTTTTTTTTGTTATTGTTTATTTATTGTAATTTACAACTGTACAAAATAATACAATAGGTAAATATGTAGTATGTTTCATATACACTTGAAAATCTTGGGAAGGAACTACCCATTGGTGGTACTTCAAACAATAATTTAAACTAGAAGGTCTCGTGGCCATCTTCTTTTCAGACGCCTCGGAGTATTATCAGGGATTGTTAAGGATGAAAGATTAAGAATTAATGGCATATC
>NW_027109970.1:186454-188971 GCF_000696795.3 Halyomorpha halys | reverse complement strand
CTCTTAAGCCCCTGAAGTTAGCCAACCTCTGGCATACGTTGGCTCTTTAGCCCCTGAAGTTAGCCGACCTATGGTGTAAGCTGGCTCTTTAGCTCCTGAAGTTAGCCGACCTCTGGCGTAAGTTGGCTCTTAAGCCCCTGAAGTTAGCCGACCTCTGGCATACGTTGGCTCTTTACCCCCTGAAGTTAGCCGACCTCTGGCGTACGTTGGCTCTTTAGCTCCTGAAGTTAGCCGACCTTTAGTGTAAGCTTTGAGGGAACAACATTCATTATAAGGAAAAATTTATTGGAAGATAATTCATGATATTTGATATAAATGTTGTATTGATTTAAGATAAAAATACCTTTATGCTCTATTACATAAAGTAAAATTATGCGATGACCTGGTTTATCGTTAATCTGTAATAACTGTAAAATATTGATCAATGTTGCAGGTGTCATTCTTTTCGACTAGCCCAGAGCTGAGCAACAAACAGCGGTTTGAATACTTCACGAGAACAATCCCCTCCGACCACCATCAAGTCAAAGCTATGGTCGAGATAGTCAAGCTTCTCGGTTGGAGCTACGTGTCCATTATATATGAAGAATCTAATTATGGGATAAAGGTACGTATCTACATTACATTTTTATTTGCTATTATTATCATGCAGATAGTCATTTCATACTTACTTTTGTTTTCAGTTATTGATAATTCACAATTGTAACTTTTATTCATAAAAATCTGGTAAAGTGGTGGAATAAAAACTTAATAACTTGACATATCTGATCCTCTCTCGGTTTGCCCATACTTGGTGTATTCCACCTTCATAAGGTCGGAAGTACTCGTTTTCCATATTATCTGTAGCTTTTTGTCATTTACAATCTCGTCTATTTCCTCCATCTCGGACGGTCTATCTCCCGTAGTGCTACCATCACGAGACGGCGCAGTTTCGTCATTCTGCGGCTGAGTAGTTTAAGTCTTCCTTTCCCCTGGGGTCCGTTCCCGTAAGGATTGTCGGACATCCCCTCCCGGTTCTGCTTGTTCTTCCTCGATCCCATTTACGATTATTGCCCGAGACAACCAATCTGCCACCATATTCTCCTTCCCCGGTTTATAAACAATCTCCATATTAAATTGGCCTAGAAGCTCCTTCCATCGAGTGATGCGCGCGGAAGACTCTTTCAGTTTCCCGAATAGATCCTGAATCTCCTTCCAAACACGTACGGTCGGAAGTGCTCCATAGCCCACACAATCCCTAACAGTTCTCGTTCTAGTGCACTGTACCGCGATTCTGCGTCTGTCAACTTTCTACTACCGTACGCCACTGGGTGTTTTCCCTGTTCACTTTCCTGCGAAAGTACCGCCCCCAACGCGTATTCACTCGCATCCATAGTGATCGTAAACTGTCTGCTAAAATCTGGGAACGCCAGTACCGGTTCTCGCTGCAAACTTTCCACACACCGTTTGATGTTATTTTCCATGGTCGGCGTTACCACTATTCGGCTACCCTTTTTTAGGAGATTGTTAAGAGGGACCAAATGCTCCGCCATCGCCGGTACGGAACGTCGGTAATAATTAAGAGCCCCCAACAACCGCCTGATCCCTTTAACATCTCTGGGAACTGCCATTCGTTGAAGTGCCTCCTTTGCGAATGTTGGGTTTGATGCCATCTTTCGATATGATATGTCCCAGGAAGCTGATCTCCTTCTGCCCCAACAACGATTTTTCTAGTGACAATTTGAGTCCGAACTGCTGAATTCCAAATGTACCTTGTGCTCCTGCTCAGATTTGCTAAAGACCAATAAATCGTCCATGTACACTTGGCACATGGACTTATCTATACCTCTGAGAAACTCATCCATCAGTCTCTGAAAAGTAATGGGAGCGTTCTCCAGTCCCAACGGCATTCTTATAATCTCGTAGTTGCCACGTTCAAAAGTGAATGCCGTTTTCGATTGGTCTTTTGGATGCATCTTTATTTGATGATACCCGGCCTTGAGGTCGAGCGTACTAAATATCGTGGCTCTCCCTAACCTAACCAGTATGTCTTCCAACCAGGAAATAGAGTACCGCTCATCTACCGTATTCTCATTTAGTTTTCGATAATCGCTAACACGGTACTTGCCCGTTTTCTCCCCCGCCACAGCTTTCTTTTTTACGGCCCATAAGGGACTATTGTGGGGTGAAGTACTATTGACAATGATACCTTGCCTCTTTAGATTCTCAATTTCTCGTATATGCTCGCGCAATGCTTGCGGGTATCGGCGCTCCTTTACGTAGGTTACCCTTTCGCGCTTCAATTCTATTTCATGCACCGTCTCCCCCGTTGCCGATAACACATCCCCCTCTTTGAAGAATATATCTTCGAACTCCTGCATAATACACGGTCTCCAACTTCCTTTGCTACTGATGCCCCCTAACCGTACACTATCATCCTTTCCTAATCCCTGACACAGAAACGGGTATCCCCCTATTTTGATATCCCACCGACCTGCAGTACTCTTGACTCTCGCGCCCACTCTAGCCAACAAATCGCAC
>NW_027109970.1:180236-186404 GCF_000696795.3 Halyomorpha halys | reverse complement strand
ACCGCTTTATATCCCCGAGGCATGCTCTTGACCACATGGACCATAATCGAATCCGCTACTCAACCCCATACTTGCCTCCCCTTCGAACCTACAGGCCCCACCCAAGGTGATTAATTTACACTTACATACCTTCGCCTGGGGTGGCTCCTCTCCTTTACTCAGCCTCTCCAACGCTCCACTGCACAGGATGGTATTTGAATTCCCTGTGTCGATAAGGAACGGCACTCCGCCCACGCAGATGATAGGCAGACCGCCACGCTTTCCCTTAACATTACAACTCACCAACTTGCGGCCGCTTCTCCCCTTGTACACACCTCAGATTTCTTCTTGTCTTCTTCCTTCACCCTCCGCTCGCCTCCCTCCTCTTCTTACTTTCTCAAATCCTTTCTCACCTCCCTCCAGCTCTGTCTCCGATGTCTCAGACTCTTCTCCCCAATCTCTGGGCGTTCACCTCTATTGGTTCGCCATGGTTCATATTCATGTTTTTTTCTTCATCTGATCGTGTCCAAGTTTTATTTTCAGTGAGAAGTGGATGGTTGAAAGATTTTTATTTTAGTAGCTTTTTGGTAGTTCTCCATAATGATTTGTCAGTGGTATTGAAGTTTTCTGTTAAGTTCTGGAAATGTTGTATTCTGTGTTTTCTAATTTCTGCTTTTAGTCTGTTAGTCAATTTATTGTAATGAGTTTTGTCCGAGGGATATCTTAACCAAACGTAAAAGTTTATCCAAACGTAAAAATAAAACTAAGAAATACAGAAAAATACTTCTGGAACTTTAAATAAACAATATAAAATTAGAAAAAAAACTAAAGTCATAAATTAAGTAAAATAAGAAACATACAAAAAATAAATAAATAACTACATTTCATGTTGAGGCAATATGAGAACGCTATAGTTTCTATATTGCTATTGCCGGAAGTCTTAACTGTTCAATGTAGATATTTCTCTTCTTAGGTTCTTTGATACTTTCTATTGAAATGCAAAATTATTTTCCCTAATTATTATCACCCCGAATGGGCCCTCGTATCGCTGTATCTCCTTAAACCTGTTAGAACACAAGTTTCTATATACCATCGTCCTGATTTTGATCGCCCCATCCTGTATGTGTCCTTTACATTTCCCCGCGCTACCCTCCTGTATTTATCCTTTTCGATTCATCCCCGTGCTTTCTCCCATAGATTTCTTCCAGCAATGTGGTTATTGAGTATATCCTCTCCGTCCGCTGTCGTGCACTTATTGTCGTCAAATAAATAGATACATAAATATATAGACGTCAAATGACGAAAACCCCGAGGGGTACAACCTCGAGGTATGGAATCTGATGGGACAAGTTAGGATAGAGACAGTGATATATCGCAAATTGGGCTTTAATAGGGGGAAAGAGTTACATCAGTATGAGGGCAGATTCAAAGTGATAGTAATTAGAGAGCACAATATTGTCACCATGGAGAGGTTAAAGGAAACGAAAAGATGCTCTTTTATGGTAAATAATTCTTTTTTATGTTACAAATGCATTGTATGATGTTTTATTTCCATGTATTCGTGCAATGTTCTCTTCTAATGCTATTCCCAAAAGCTCTTGCTCCATTGTGCTGTATCTGGTTTCCGTCTCTGATCTTACTGAACACCTGTCGATCATCCCTATAAATTTGACATACAGATTCATCAAATCCCCTTTAAAATACGTACAATAGGCGCTGGAAGGTTATGGGAGCATTTTTAGTCCAAACGGCATTCTTGAAAATTCGTAGTGGCCCCTCTCGAAAGTGAATGGCGTCTTATGTTGATCCTTAAGGTGCATTTTAATCTGATGTAATTCGGTCATCTGTACTTTTCGGTATTTCACAAGGCTCTCTCTTCTTTTTTACCGCCCACAATGAACTATTGTACGGGGATATGCTATATATAATTATTTCTTGATGATTTAAACATTTGAGATCCTACCGTGGTGACGTAGCGCCTGTAGCTATCTCCTCTTTATGACATAAGTGACCTTGTCATCTTTTAGTATGATCTCATGGACTGTCTTCCCGGTTGTTACGAGCCTGTCTCCTTCTTTAACAAAAATATCTTCATATTATCTTACCTTCCCTAGCAGGTCACACCCCACTATCACTTTGTATTACCTCGGCATACTCCCTACGACATGTACCGGCAAGTTCAGTCTTCTAAACTCCCACCGGGACAAACCTATCTCCGCCTTCTCCTCTACCAAACAATGGCCGCCCAGGGATATTAATTTACATTGACATTCCTGAATTTGGTGTGTCCTCTCTCCTCAAAACAGCTATTCTAAGGCTTCTCGGGACATGTTGGTGTTGGAACTGCCGATGTCCACCAGGCACCTCACTCCTGCTATCTCAATTACAGGCAGACTGCCGCTCTTCTCCCTCATGTTATAAATCAGCAGTGTAGGATCGCCCCTCTGCCGATATCCCCTTAAGATGTCTCGCGTCTTCCTCTCTCCAGTTCCTCACCTCCATCCACCTCTGTTCCGTTCTTCGATCTCCGACGTTCCCGATGCTTCCATAGATTCAACTGATGATCGACTAAACCTCCAGTTGTTTATCCACATATGTTGGGCTTTGATCTTCATTGATTCTCCTTGGCCCACACATTTTCTTCGGTACACGTATAGGCACTGTTTGGGTGTGTGTCCCTCATTTCCGCATTCAAAGCGTCTCGTACGCGGGCAATGCGCCACTAAATGCACAATCATTCTACAACCGTGACACTTACGGTTCTCCCACCGAATATTGTTTCTGGGTTTAGCTAGGCTTCTATTTTCTTGGTTACTAGCTCACTCTCCTCTACCGTCAACGTGTTCCTTTCCTTCTCTAAGGGTTGGGCATGTTTCTTGGCCTTTGAAATTCTATCCGGGTCCACCCTGCCTCCACATCTCTAGCGCTAGTTTCTATGAGATCATGAGTAATTTTCACAAACGAGCGCTCTCTCGGAAATCCGTCCTTCTTTCCAACTGAATCTTAAGTACCATGGTTAGGAATTACATCCGACCCTGTACCTGGATTGTTTCCATCATCTCACTGAGTTTATCTTGTATTCTGTTAAAGCGTGCCAGGAGTTCCACGTCATAATGTCCACTTGACTGTTTTTGTTTTTTCGTCTCCCTGATCATCATAAATGTCCTTCTCTGATTGAGGATGCTCCACTTTACTCTGCAGACAACCGCTGCTTTTAATGCCTCCGCATCTTCGCTACCTAGTAGATTTTCCATAAACCTCGCTTCTATTTGGCTTATTAGTCTGTCAAACCTTTTAAAAAGTGATTTAATTCTCCAGTTTCTCAGGTGAAGTCCGACACCGCCTTCCTCAGATTCTAGGCGGTTCCGTACGTACCTAAATCCATTTTAACGTCGTGGCATGATCTTGCGCTGAAGAGACGTCTGTTAGTGGCTGAATTTCTTCCGGGGGTGGGTTCACTGCAGATAGAGGTTGGTTGACTGCAGCTTGATATTTATAGTTTTGGTTCCAACCCTCCAGGTTCAGAACTGTTGCGCTTACGATTCCGTTACTGGCCATATTTTTATAAAACGAAAGAAGATGAAAAATTCAAAAACAAAAAAAAATTCTTCTTGAAAACAAAAATTACTCCGGTATCTAAAGGTCCCGGATTTCGGCACTACTTATGTATCAGCGAATTTAAAATGTTAAAAAAGAGAAGAAAGAACAAGCTCTGACACGCTTTGACTGTTGTAAAATACTAGGTTTATTGTGTTCAATACATCTCTTTATATATACTCCAGCAGCTGATCTACTCAGTCAGCTGACATGGAAGTAACAGCCGACTCTCACCATAACTTACATATAGATATGTATGTTTGTGTGCTTTAGAAAAAAAAAAGTATATAAAATTGAGAATACGATACTGATTGAATTTTCATTCCTTTTATCAATAGTGAATGCGATACAATATTTACTTATTTAAGAGAGATGTAAAGCTTACGGCTGTGTGGTGGAATCGTTTTGCAGGCGTTCGAGGAGCTGGAAGTCCTGTTGGCCAAACATAACATTTGCATTGCAGTCAAGGAGAAGCTGGTAAAGGATTCAGGAGTGGCCGAAGAGATTGCCTACGACTACATAGTTAACAAACTCTTGACGAAGCCCAGGGCCAGAGGTAAGTCAGTTTTTCTTTGTAAATTTGCTTTACCTTCCTCTTTACCGGTCTTTTAACTTTAATATCCTTTTTTATCCTTTTGTACAAGGGCAGTTTGCTTTGATCAGGATTATCTCTCCTAATACCTTCAGGCTAATAAGGACCAATTAAAATTAGATTTTCTTCACGATTCACTTTTATAACTTTATTAAAACTGCCATTTCTTTGCGATATTTCGTTTGCAATTATTTTCCTACCTTTTTCAGCTTCTGACAGTTTTATTGTACGTATTTTTTTAAAAATATTTATGCACAGATCTCGGTTTTCTTTTATTCAAATAGATGTGATAAGCACATTGGATATAAAGGAAGAAACAGCAAACTGAACTCACATTTACTTTTAGGAACCAACTAAATTTTTGTTTTCTGATATAGTGATAATCTTTACATTTCTTACATTTCACACAATAAACGCAGAAGTGTATAGCTATACCAATTGTTAAGTTCATGAAATGCCTAAAAAAAAAATGCCTACACTTCTATTAGGCTAAAAATATCTTTTGAAACTGATGATACAGTATTCGATAAGGGAAGCAAGAAGCAAAGATAATCACCAACTTCGGCAGGCGTTATATTCTATTAAAGTATCTGATCCACACCTTAGATCAATTATCATTCTACTTCATGATGAAATTAATACCAGTTCGGCTATTTTCATATTCATCTTGAGGCATGAAAAATGAAAATAAACTTTTTCCCTACATGGAATAACACAGTTTAGCTAAATATAAAAAAGCTGTATACACATTAATTGTATGTAATGGAATCGAGACAGATTGATTTATTTTTCCGATTTTTCAGTCAGACTCGGGAACCCGTGTTGAAGACCATTTTTTCCTTTAGTTAATCATCAAATTCTTTTATATGTTGTTTTCTTCCATTGTCTATCACTACTGAAAAAATAAAATGGATTTCATTTAGAATTAAGAACAATGCTCGGGGATGGAGTGAAAAAAGTATTTCATTCAGCAATCAAATATATTAAAAAGATAAAAAATACTGAATATTTTAACAATATAATTTCTTTAACCTAACTAATAGTGAGCCACTTTGCCTTTGTAGTAACAGTATTTATTTTTTCCGCTTTATTTAGGCACTTCCAGCAAACTCCTTCCGATCAAATGAGCTTAAATTCGGTATTTGGAATTATTTACGTCAGTCAATTTCACTCCAAACTTGGCCCATTCCAGATAAACGTTTCATTACAGCTTGGGTCCTGTGGCTTCTGCCGAGCACTGTGAAATTTTAACCAGAAGGCTTGTCTCACTTTTTCCATTCCTTATAGTATTCGAGGAGCCGGATGCACATGTAAATTTAAACTTAGTTTTGACCAGGCTTAGCGGGGAAGCGCATTCCTAGCAGTACTGAAGCCTTTACTGATGATCTAATTAATTAAATCATTTGAATAAGGTTTTCTTATATTATTTTATTTTATTTTTGTTAATGAATCCTAAGAAAAAAGTTATAACAAAACAAACTGAAGAACATAAGGTAGGCCAGTACTGAAGTCATGAACGATCTGCTTGAGTTCCATAACTACAGAGCCCTTCAGATTGGTTCACGACAATATCCTTGCCTGATCATAAATATATGGTACTGATTCGACGCGAAATGTAGTGTTCTTTAATTTGTATTACCTTACTAACCTTTTAAGCTAATTATCTACTTAGTAACCTTTTTGGACTGCCCAAAATACGTTTCAGCTTTAAGCATGGTAAAAAATATTTTTTTTAATTCACATACAGACGCATGTTTTGGATGCTGTGTTATATCAATCGGGCTCCGGGAGTATAGACCCTGATCTGGAGACGAAACTAAAAGGAAAGGCATGGAACCACTGCCTGGTACAGAACTGATAACAAAAAACGATGTCCTGTTATATCGGCGATCAATGATCAACAACATTCACAAGAAGCCTTAACTTTCTGATGCGCTTAATCCTCCTTGCTGAGTTATGACTCATAAACTTTCTCGCAGGCTGAGTTTCATTCTCATGGG
>NW_027109970.1:179106-180186 GCF_000696795.3 Halyomorpha halys | reverse complement strand
GGTCCTCCCGCCGAACATTGTTTCTTGGTTTAATTTGGCTCCTTCTATTTTCCGTGTTACTATTTCTCTATCTTCTACCATCTCTTTGGTCTCTTCTTCTCCAAGGGTTTGGTATGTTTCTAGGCCGGTGGTATTCTATCCTGGTCCACCCTGGCTCTTCTACTTCCATTTGGGCCTCCACTTCTCTAGCGCTTGATTCAATGAGATCTTGAGCAATTTCTACAAACGAGCGCTCTCTCGGAAATCCTTCCTTCTTCCCTAGCTCCTTTGCCAACTGTACCTTTAGTACCAGGGATAAGAACTGCATGGAAGGATAATAACTTGGATTGTTTCCATCATTTCGCTGAGTTTATCTTGGATTCTATTAAAGCGTGTCAGGAGTTCCGCGGCATATTGCCCACTAGACTGTAGGACCCCAGAGGAGGATATATTCATGATGTTCAGAGAAGCAAAAACACCGAGACAGTCTAATGGCCAGTATGCCGCAGAACTCCACGCTATAACAGAATTCAAGACAAATTCAGCGAGATGTAGGAGACGGTCCAAGTACAGGGTCGAATGCAATTTCTATCTACGGTACTGAAGATTCAGTTGACAAAAGAACTGGGAAAGAAAGAGGGAGTACCGAGAAACCGCTCGTTTGTGGAATGTGCTCAAGATCTCATTGATACAAACGCTAGAGAGGTGGAGACCCAAATACAAGTAGAGGAGCCTGGGTGGACTCGGATGGAATACCATCGGCCAAGAAACATGCCAAACCCTTGGAGAAAAAGAGACAAAAGCGATGGTAGAAGAGAGAGAAATGATAACACGGAAAATAGAAAGAGCCAAGATAATCCAGAAACAATGGTCGCGGGAGGACCGCAAGTGCCATGAGTGTGGTAAAATTGGACACCTGGTAGCACAATGTCCCCGCACCCGATGTTTTGAATGTGGGACAGAGGGACATATGGCTCGACAGTGTCCCTATATGTTTTGGTGGAGGGAGCAAAATGTGCCTGAACCGATGGAGGTCAATGCTCAGAGATTACGGAGAAGGGTAATCTCTCGAAGGACGAACGGATCCATGAGTGAATCCAC
>NW_027109970.1:177871-179056 GCF_000696795.3 Halyomorpha halys | reverse complement strand
TTTTTTGACATTTTGCTTTCGCCAATACTTAACTTATATATATACATATATAAAATAGTTATTTAGTTTCAAACAACACATAAAAATTGTATTTATTAATTTTTTTCTGTGCTATAAAGCAAGCCGCCATTATTGTTATGATATGACATAATTTCGACATGAACATACACTAGGGTTATACACTCAGTCCGATTGTTATTTTATTTGATTTTGTTTATTAGTTTTATTTGTTATTTAAGCAATTATCTATCATGAGTTATATTCCATCAATTATCGTTTTTGTACTGTACCTCATTGCAAAAATACTATTATAAAGACTCCTCAAAACTTGTTTATCCAAGTGCCAAAAGATGTCAAAACTAGAAACATTTGGCTGGCTAGAATAGATCCAAAATTGTTATTGAATCTAAATACTAGATTATATTTTTCTGAAGATCTCTTCGATGTAAGTATAATGCAATATACAAATATTAAGTTCATTAGATGTTTTATTTATTTCGAAACGCAACTTAAAGTAACTAAAAACGAAATGATTTTGTCTTCCAGTTGGAAAATTTAATGGAGAATTATGTTTAATATAAAATAGTGGGTTCAGAGAAAAAAATAATAATGAATTTTGTTATTATTTAGCACACAACCTTAAATAAAAACAATTAGGAAAATTGTTAGAAACTGAGCATCAGCATTACATCTATAGTTTTTAATAAATGAACTAAAGAGAAGAAGGAATAAGATCTAACTCGCTTGAACTGGTGTAAAACACTATATTTATTGGGTTCAGTACATCTCTTTATATACATGCGATCAGGTGATCTCCTCAGTCAGCTGACATCGAAGTAACAGCTGACTGAGGCTGTAACTCCCCCCCACCAGTTTACGAACAATCCTCGTAAACTTCAACAATGCAATAAATTAATATAAAATACAACAAAAATAACTATTTACAATAAAGCATATACAATAAAGAAATTAAAAGATAGAGACTTCTCATAATCTCTTATTACAAACTAAAAGTAAAGCAAAACAAAAATTAAATCATGAATTTATACAATTAAAAAACAATGGAACGTAATTTATTCAGTATATCGCCATAATCAAACATAAATTAAAAAAAAATTAATTACTACTTAAGAAAACATAACAACAGATAAGTTGAGATGAGGACACTCCGGATTACTCTTGCGC
>NW_027109970.1:168805-170595 GCF_000696795.3 Halyomorpha halys | reverse complement strand
TGAATCCACGGAGATGTCCGAGACCTCAGGAACAGAAACTGAAGCGGGGGACTATGAGCTAGAGGATAGCCAGCAAGGCAAGAGGAGGACTTGGGGACGAAAAGTAGAAGCAGCTAGAACACGAGGAGATTTCTGAGGAGCGTACCCACAGGACAGGACTGGAGACAGCGACTCAAGAGGAAATACCAGGATATATTTTGAAGGGGATATCCTCGGAGCGACCGGGAAGACTGTCCATGAGATCCCACTGAAGCAGGAGAGGGTAGCATATGTAAAGGGAAGGAGATACCCACAGGCACTACGTCACCACATCCGGGAGGAACTCGAAAGTTTAAAACGACAGGAAATCATTATTGATAGTAAATCCCCATACAATAGTCCATTATTGGCTGTTAAAAAAAGGAGTACGCCAGGTGAAACTACTGAAAAGTACAGAGTGGTTATTGATTAGAGGAAGCTAAACGAGAATACCATTGACGAAAAGTATCCAATCCCCAGATTTGAAGACATTTTAGACAGGCTGGGCGGGGCGACGGTATTCAGCATGCTGGATTTGAAGGCTGGGTATCATCTTATTAAGATGCACCCTAATGATCAACATAAGACGGCATTCACTTTTGAAAGGGGTCACTATGAGTTTGCAAGGATGCCGTTTGGCCTAAAAAATGCTCCCATAACCTTTCAGCGCCTGATGGACGAGTTTCTGAGAGGAATTGACGAATCCGTTTGTCAGATTTACATGGATGGCCTCCTTGTGTTTAGTAAGAACGAGATTGAACACGTGCGACACTTGAATAGCGTGTTCCAGAGAATAAGACATTTTTGGCTCAAATTTTCAGAGGGAAAGTCGGCGCTGGGGCAGGAACAAATAAAGTTTCTGAGTTAAACCAGACCCGGATAAAGTTTCAGAAATCCAGAAAATGGCACTACCTAGTGACATAAAAGGAATTCGGAGATTGTTGGGGACTCTAAATTATTACAGGAGGTTTGTTCCAGAAATGGCGGAGTATCTCGTTCCACTGAACAACCAACTCAAGAAAGGGAGGAAGATGATCGTTACCCCGATGATGGAGAACAATATCTGCCATGGAGAGGTTGCAGCAAGAGCCGGTACTAGCTTTTCCATATTTTAATTGGCAATTCACGATTACAACAGATGCAAGTGAGTATGCACTAGGAGCGGTGCTGTCTCAGGAGGGTGATGGGGGAGAGCGCCCAGTGGCGTATGCCAGCAGGCGCCTTGCTGAGACGGAAAGTAGATACAGCGCAATGGAGCGAAAACTTTTGGGAATAGTGTGGGCCGTCGATCACTTTAGACCATATGTGTTCGGCAGGAGATTCAAGATACACACTGACCACAGACCACTCCAGTTGGGAAAACTAAAGGAATCGTCAGCTAGGATAACTTGCTGGAAAGAGCTTCTAGCGCAATATAACACGGAGGTTATATACAAACCGGGCAAAGAAAATGTGGTGGCCGATTGGTTGTCTCGAGCCTTAACTACGAATGCCGTGGAACAAGAAAATGGGGACCGTCCGGTGTCATGAGGAAATGGACGCCTAGAGAGGAAGACCAGGATAAAGCGGAAGAAGATGGGAGGGAAGAATCTTCGAATAACGAGAGTTTGGCTGAAGAAATACCAGGGGATATTGAGG
Organism: Halyomorpha halys; assembly: GCF_000696795.3. Classification (NCBI taxonomy): domain Eukaryota; kingdom Metazoa; phylum Arthropoda; class Insecta; order Hemiptera; family Pentatomidae; genus Halyomorpha; species Halyomorpha halys. The sequence continues at coordinate 168,939 of NW_027109970.1, read as the reverse complement.
AAATGGAGGAAATAATCAATGACAAGAAGAGACAAGTTGTAGGAAGCTGCGATGTTTGTCTACGCACTAAGTGCGACACACATCCGCCTAAATGAAGACAGGAGAAGACACCTACCACAGATGCACCACTTAAA
>NW_027109970.1:156327-168237 GCF_000696795.3 Halyomorpha halys | reverse complement strand
TAAAAAGTATGAATAGATAAATCAGTGTTGTTTGTTTACGTTTAAATGAAGTCACATATGAAACCATGATTGCTGTCAATGTTTTCCTTTTGTTTGTACACAGATTAGAAATCTTATTTTTTACAACTATAATTAAAAATTAATTAAAGATTATATAATGGGGTTTCTGAATTGACTGATAATAATATTAATATAATTTTAAATTTTTATTTCTATGTCGTCAAATAGCCTATTATTCCAGTAGTTTTCCATAAAAGTAAATAATAAATCGTATAAAAAGCAATAAACCTTTAAAAAGGACTTCTATTACTCAGAACTTATAGTAATCAATTATAATTTAATTGCAACCATTTGGCCATTTATACGATTAAAAGATTAGTTACTAATCAGTGGAATTAGTGACAATAGGCCTAAATATGTTAATATGTTATAATGTTTGTTGCACTGTTGAAGGGCAGGCACCAACTTGGCACATTTGGGACGGACCAGCTCATGTCTGGCAATGCAGAAAATGTTCAAAGGTTTCCCTACATTACTGCTCCTCACTTCACCTCGCACCCTTTTCCCGCACCATTGCACTACTAACTTCAACATTAGCAACTTATCATATAGTAAAAAAGTCAACTTTCATTATCTTTTGTTCAATGTCTCAGTTTAAAATTATTTGAGAAGCAGAAGAGATCTGAGATCGATTGAAACATGATACCAAACAGCTTGTCAAAAGAGTTTGGGTCACAAACCAAAGTTCTCAACCTCTGTCACTCAGGTTTATGCGATTTTTTTGCATTAATAATGTCAACTAAATATATTACTAATATTTTTTACATGAGTAGTTTTTTTTAATATCGATTTTTCAAAAGAGCCGAATTTAATGTTTTTTTCATACACAAGAATACTCGTATATTTACAATCCAATATGCTTGAGGGACGTTTGTTAGCACTTTTCAAAACTTACCAGATGTATTTTCGTTGGATATGTAACATCAAAAAAATGAATTATTTTTACTTGTTTGAAAATTCTTATTTTCAATTTTGAAAATATCAAAAACATCTTAATGAGGTGTAGATTACTGATTGGAGAAGTTTGTCGGGGGGTGCGGTCAGCAAAGAACAACATAAATAAACAAAAGGATATTTATTTATTTTATGCTGACATTTCGACCTGAGTTTCAGGTCCTCATCGGGGAGTATGGCGTAGAAGGTAGGCCCAACACTGTCTTGGGCCTACCTTCTACGCCACACTTAGAAACATCTTAGATTTTTTTAATGTAAGTAATTCCCGCTTATATTGCTCAGATTCTTGCCAAATTTCTGGTCGGAGAAATAATTGGGTCATGAGTAAATTAAATCTTAATATTAATTAATTAATGAGATATTAATTAAATGCTATAATCCATCATATTAACAAGAAAAAGGAACCTATTATAGGAAGCACATTATAATGCTAAAATGTGTAATTACTACCAGTACAATCCAAAAAATACATATGTAGTGTTCGTGGATTTATTAAAAAATATAACACACATTATCTTGCCAAAATGTTCAATAATTGTCCAAATAAATTGCTTTTTGTAAAAAAAAAAAAATAATAAAATAGTAATAATAATAAAATAGTTTTTTTACCAATAAAATATACATGTTTCGTTCAAGCACCAACTTGGAGAGAAATAATTAGAATAATGTTTTTGCTATAGCTAACATGATGTGCTAAATAATTTAGTCATCACATATGTTTAAACAAATTAAAATGTGTCGAAACCTAAGTGAAAACTGTAAATGATAGTTACTGATAAAATACCAGAAGTTTTCCTTAAATAATAGTAATGAATAAATCGATATTTTATTCAAATAAAAAATGAATACGGATTCACAGTGGAAGTACAGTGGTAGTTCACAGTGGTGCTAAGTACATAACATTTCCACTAGCTTTTCGAATAATACAACAAAAGGGTTATAACTTTTCAGTTAATTTTCCTAAAAGAGAGAACTATTAATTGAATTTTTCATTAAGTTAGTAGAAATGCACTAAGCACCAATGTGATGTATGTCTTCAATATGTGATATTTTTTATTCCAGGAGCAGGCAATATCTTTTGTTAATTATAAAATTATCTATTATTCATTTTAGCAAGATAATCTTAATATAAAACAAGCTTCACGCCATTTAATCAAAATATGTGTAAAATATACAATATTTTTCGGCTCTAAATGTTGTGTGGCCATATTTTCCAACAATCTTAATCTCCACTTTCCTAAAGTAGTTTCATAAACCAAATCATTGTGTCTGTATTCTATTTCCTCTGTACTGCTTAGATCAGATCAAAATATGAAGATGATTTCGGAGAACAGTATAGCTCTTCTAATTGAAGGAATAAACTATTTACCTTTACTGTTTAAAATGTCCATTATTAACCAAACTCGTCATTAGAATCATTTAAACCTTGTAAAATATGCTTTGTAACCACATACAATAAAATGTAACTGATCACATGGTATTATTTATTTTAAGAATGATTTTGCTTACACAGAAAAACTCGTTATTTTGAAATTGGTATGATGACAATCATTTTGGATGATTGGGACCCTCTTCAATGGTGAAAAATAAGGAATTAAACGAAAGTATATAACTGTTAATATACACAATTAATAATAGGCAGGTCATAAAAAGAAATCTAATCATGCAGTGGATAAAGTGATGGAATAAACGATGTTAAAAAGTAAATACGATGGTAGAAATTAAAGAAAAATAACAAATTTAGTAGAATTTTGAAAATAATGATACCAGATAGTGAATAAAAAATTAAATTATAAAAAGTAAAAAGGAAATAGAATGGTGAAAAAGAAATACAAAGTATTTCATTAGGATCAAAATATGTCTATAGGTAACAAAATACAGAATTCATTTACTTTGTGATAAACGGAGTTGGATTCAAGGTTGTTGTGTATTGTCTCAGAAATTATATCAATTTGTGTTCCTTAAATATAACTGTTACTCTATCATTGTGAACTCTAACTAGGATAAAGTAATAATCAAAAGTGAAAGTTAAGGACATATTCAGAGAGTCTGTCCGAATATGTATAATTTTTTTTTACGAAATATGATCATTTAGGTGGGTTTAATTTTCTGTTTTCACCGATATATTTAAGAATAGGACCAAGAGATCTGATGAACATTATTAGAGGAGCATTCCAGAAGAATAGGATCTTTTAAGTTATTAAAAAAGTTCATATGAAATGAGATGTTGTCATTATCCATTGATCTTTCACTTCACTTAGTCCTTCTATAAGTCCGAAATTTCTTACAAACAACAGCTGTGTCGATCTAAATTCTCTCTTTCTCATAACACTTGTAGTGGGTTATTCCGCACCTAGGATTCCCACTTCCCACCTCAATTCAATTTATTTCTTGATTCCCTGGGACTCCATTTCCTTCTAGGTTCAAAAAAACAACAATAGAGAGCTAGAACCAATTCCCGTGACGATCACTCCAGTCAGCAATCAATTCCCTTCGTTACAACATTCTTTGTGCCGATTCTCCTACATACTGGCCAACCGACCCTAACCGTAACCCCGATCTTCTAGAATTCTTCATACACAAGGCTTAGGCACTCTAAACAGTTCCATTTCACGCCTCAATAACCTATCCTCAGATCATAGTCTGGAATTTCTTTCATCAAATTCTATCAGACCAAATCTCAAATTTTCCCTTAACAACCCTGAAAACCTAGAGGACGCAGTCCATTCCTTTACAACCCTTATCCAACACGCTGTCTGGTCTGCCTCTTTACCATACAATGTCCCAAAAAAACTCAACACAAATCCTCTACCAAAACATCTCAAAGACCTCATCTAAACCAAGCGCCGATGCAGAACATTATAACAACGCACTAGACATCCTTCTGATCGTCGCTTATATAATTATTACAGAAAACTAGTAAAGAGAGAATTGTCCAACCATCGATCCGAGTCCTTCAGTTCCCACGTATGTTCCCTTTCAACTCACAACGATTCCCTTTGGAACATGATAGAAAAAATCCAAACACATTCCCCACTCTCTCCGACGAGATGATAGCACATGGGCAGCATCCGACAAAGATAAAGCTGAAGAACTAGCCATTCACCTTTCTCATACATTCACCCCTCATCCTGAACTTCATCCGGACCAAACCGAAACAATTGAAAAATACCTATCGTCATCAATTCCACTCTCCTTACCTGCTAGAGCAGTCACTCCTTCTGAGGTCAAATATCAACTAAAGATGCTAACTTCTTGTAAATCTCCAGGGTATGATGTTCTGACTACTCAAATCTCATACCGCTCATCCGTCAATCAAAAACAAACTTCTAATTTTTGAGACTACACTCAGACCTATTTGGACCTACGGACTTAGAGGGACAGCTAAATCATCGTACATCAAACGTATCCAATCCTTTCAATCCAAAATCCTTATAATTATAGTCAATGCACCGTCAACATAGTCAATATTACGTTTCCAACCGAACACTTCACCATCCCCTCTTATCCCTTTTGTCCTTGACCCCTCTATTACTTATTGCCCAAAGGCGTTGTGGCATTTTGTAATAAAATTTGAAATTAGGAAAAAAAAAAGTTCATTGTGGGAGTGGGGGCACAATAGGAATAGTAGATATTAAAAATGTTTGTATGTTATCAGTTTTTTTTTTATGTAATAACCTATATTTTTTATAGCTTGATTTTTACTGTACTTGGACCTAGAAAAGAAAAGTTACATCTTTGCTCACTTATTTTGTCATGGATATTTGTTTACTTTGATAAATATTCAATAATGTCCGTCTATGCTTAGGCATTTGTTTTAAAATATTTTAGGGTGTGAATTGCAAAATTTCATACTTCATTTTTTTTTTTTAATCAATATGGTTATGTTTTTATTATTCATATGTGTTCACAGTCGGAATGAAGAGTTTAAATCTGTCTAAACGCACCTTTTTGTTTCTTTTAAAAGTCAATAGTGATCATAAAACCCACTTCACACACAGCAACGTACAACGGCCAAATAGTATCACATAATGAAACTTCCTTTTTTTCGACTTTATCCCTCCATTGCTTCACCAAAGAGCATTCCATTGTTCAAATGTATAATTTCATTATTTTACCAAGGATGTGCAACGACTCCCTCAAACCAGGGATTTGTGTTTATTTACTCATGGTGTGAGAATCAAAGGACTAAAGAAGTAACGAAATGGTCTCAACAATATTTTACAAATACTGATCTGTCGGTAATTTGGTAATTGATATCATATATAATAAACATATTTTTATTTTTTTTCAAACCAGGGAAATTTTGCTACTCTTCATATATCTAGACTTAAATAGTAGATTTTTTCCTGTGAAATTATAAATATATTTTCTTTTCAGCCCCACCTTGGTTTCATTAAAAAAAGAAACAAAAATATAGAACTAAAATTGCAAATGATAACTCGATATCAGTTTTTGGACAGAACAATTTCATCGAACGTATCTAGAGAGTCAAACAGTTTCCCCTGAGTCATAAATTAGTATAATGCTTTCTAGGCATGATGATATCCTTGTGATAATTAGGACTATCCTTGATATTTAAGACCGTGTAAGAAAAGTTTGAATATTTTGTCGAGTAGCCGGTTTAGTACGGTGGTGTAATCGTCATCCCGTGCCTAAGAAGTAGCAGGTGAGATGAAAGATGTCCTGAAGCTCACCTTTGGGGAGTCGCTATGGAGACCAGAGGCCACACGTTGCCTCCCACCTCCCCCCCCAACCTCCTCCCCCTTACGCTTTCCTATGATCCTCGCCCTAACCCATTCTCATTACTCCTCTCCTCAAAACCCACGTTACAGACAGTCGTAGCTGACTGACTACTTGAGTTCGAGAACATAGAAGCTGTTCCCAGACGTGCTTGATAAGTGTGTATCCTTATGAATGAGAGTACATACCAAAAAATCAGAACTTACATTTCTCAGTTTACCCAGATGCATCATTCGATTGAGTATTGTTACAGGCAACTGTCACAGTATGAACAACAAAACTATAGTGATGAAATAATTTTTTCTGGATGTAACTTGTAATGGCTTGAGTTTCTTTCAATTAAATAAGGTTTTCAATGAATCATATATATTTTTTCATATATATAGCAATGAAGCAATAAACAGAAGGAAGATAAATTTAAAAGTGATTTTTTCTTACTAAGTTGCATGATATTGCATATTTTAGAAACTTATAATAATAAAAAGTTATTTTTAATAAGTTTATTTAACTAATTATTTTATTTTTATTAAGTTATTTTATACATAAATAATTTTTTATATGATTTTAGAGATTTATTTGAAAATGGATGGAAGTCTGAAACGTCATCATACTGATAATTAAAGGATGGTTGAAGTTTTAAGGCTGGTTTAATGTCCCATTAATTGTAATATACAGAAATATAACCCTTAGCAAAAACGGTTTATTTTGAAGGACATTGAAAAAGTAATTCATGATTTTTTCGATAAAAGAATCAAGAAAAGTATCTCTATTAAATATTTTATTTTTTTTTTTTCAATTTCCTCATCTTTCAAATATTAAATAAAAATAAATGAAAATTTGATAATAGTATGTTGTTACGTGATACCACAAAGTTGTTGAGGGCTCCCACTAAGTAAAAGTCAGCCCTGAGTGTAGCTATAGTAACCAGTAAAATAATAAATAAATGTTTGGAAAACGTAATTTTTGGAAAATTACTAAAATAAAACGTCAAGCCTCTCAAATACAACTAAATAATGAGGCAGGAACCAGTGGGCTACTCCAGGCACCTCGGAACCTGGGGCTGCAAGGTCACACGAAATCCTAATTTACATAAAAAAATCCATTGTTATCCGCTCTTGAGAAAAACTGGAAGTGGTTACAAAGTCGGCTTTTTTACCTGAAAAAAACATAAATTTAGCATAACTAAGACCTATCTATCTTTCATTTCGAAATTCTCGAAACTTTTGAAAAAGTGGAGGCTGTCATCGTGTCTTGAGCACCCCATGTATAACCATAGTTAGGGGTGGGGTGGAATGATGGGTAGACTTTATGGATAGTATCCATTTTTTTTTCTTATTAAGTAATAACGTAACTATCTTGTAGTTTTAAACAACATTAACAAGGTTCCTCCTCATATCAAAATTACATCAGTTCATTTTTAGGTCGAATCCTTGGAGCAAAAGCGTAAAATACTTATTAGATTACGTAATTTGTAGTACCTTAGGTTGTAGTATTGTGATTATATTTAAGATGGATTGGTATACGTTTTTTCATTTTTGAAAAAGAATTTTATGGTGGTGGGTGAAGGGGTAAGTAGGCTGGATGAGGAGAGGCTTGGGGCCTCTTGCCCCAACATCGATCGGATTCAATGTCAAGGGCGGAGGAACTTTCCAGATATTCGTTTTTTGATGGCCATGCCCAGGGGTAGCTTCCATGTCTTCATGTATCCATAAACAGTGAAACGTATCTTAAGGGGCACCCCTATGTAACGATAACACCTTCATATGTACCGAAATTTGTCCATGGGCCAAACCAAGACTCCTTCACTACTGTGCCGATTTTACAACTAGTGTCTGACATATTTAGAAGTTTCAGTTCATAACAATACTATATTAGTTGCATTGTTTATATTTCTGTTTTTTTCTATCTATTTATTTATTCTTTGACGTATTATACACTATTATTGATGTATATCTATACGTCAATAATAGAAAATTATAGAACTGATAGAAGGTCAAAGATAGAAAATGATTTGAACTAGCTTTTGTTTTCCTACACATTTTAACATTTTCGCGCTCCTAATTTTAATACATTATATCTTTTCACACCAAAATACTTCATCCACTAAAACATCATTTCTGCTTCATACATTCAAGGGTTTAAACTTAAATGCCTCCTCTTGAACTAAATACACGATATGTTCCTTCATATGGTTTAACATAATCTTCTAATAGTTGTCTATGCTTATATCTTATATATGCTACCAAAACTTTTACTTTTATTTGTAGAAACAAGTGTCATGAATGTTATAATTGTTCCCTCAATTAATGAGTTGAAATTTTAGTCTAAAAAGCATCTAGCGGAACTACATCAGTATTTAAATAACAACCTTATTGGTCTATCAAGTACATCTTTCCATTATTCCAAATTATCTTACAAAAGGTGGAAATGTGACTTGAAGGAGTACTCTCTCTTTTTGGTGTTCGTGCATGTACATATAAGGCAACCCATAAATTTAACTATAACTCTTGATTATCTTAATATATTTATTTATTGATTTATATTATCTTTATTAATTAATAAGTTATTACTCTCAATTAATTATAATAATTGAAAGAGACATTTTAATGTTTTAGGGCAGGGCATGCTGCAACCGTAGGCGATGGAGGAGAGGCCTTGCTTTCGAGCACATGTGAATCAGCTTTGGTCCATTTGGTACGGACTTGCAGTAACAGCCCTACAAGCCTACATTGCATTTAATTCAGCTAAAAGATTATTAGGTAAACGTATTTTCTATTTCAATTTTTATTTATCCTTTTGACATCTATAAATTATTATTGTGAAATTTAATACCTCAGCTTTTTATTGCGATATTAATTTCTTCTTTGCTGCTTATTAGCGGCATAAGTAGTTGCTCTTCAAATGGTCCGGTAACGTTATCATGTCATCTAATTTTGGACTTTCTAACGCTTTCCTAGCACATATGTTTTATCTAAAGAAAACCAATATATCTTACATACATATTTGCCATTGGTAACTGATGGGGTAAGTAGGCATAATGGTCCTTCATCTACGCTGAAATCGCCGCCGCGTACTAACCAAGGTATGGATATCAAGATTAATTTCTCGGAACCGCCGACAAAAATAAATATTAACTGCCTTAGGTGAGAATTAAACCTTCAACGTTCCGCACCGAGCGCTCTGAGATCAATGCTACAACGCCCGTGGCAGTCGCGTTCCTTCTTACATACATAACAGTTTATTTAGATACTATTATTGGATGGGAAGAGGTAAAGATGGTACAAGGAAAGGGTACGGTGAACGAGGGAGTCGCTAATTTTAACCATATTTTTATTTATTTATTATTATTCTTTTTCTTTTTTTGGATTTTATATACAAAAAACCTGTCCCACCGTTCTTCAAATGGACAACGGAATCTGAGAAAAAAATTTTTTATATCATTGCATCATTTTTTTTTTTTTATATTACTATTTTTTCAACATTTGCTCTTTAGAGATTCAAATGTTATTATATACTAATCGGTTAGTTCCTTTTCTTAAATATATATATATATGTATATTTATAAGTTACGGTATGAGTCAGTTGTTATTTCGATGTCAGCTGACTGAGGGGATCAGCTGATCAAATGCATATAAGAGATACTGGAAGATTATTGATTGACCGTGTGTATAGATGAATGGAATATGGTCCGGGTGCGGTAAAAAAAACTCAAATAGTAGATAATTATACTATTTTATTGAGCCAACGTTTCGCCCCACGTTGCAGGGCTTCATCAAGGCTAAAAAAGATACAAACACTATAGTTACAAAAAGGAAAAAAAAAAAAAACATAAGTGTAAAATAACATGGGTATAAAATGAAAAGTAAGATATAATAAGAAAAATTAAAGGTTATAAATAGTAAATGAAAAGGGTAATAGTAACAGATAGATAAGAGAAGAAATATTAAAGAAAGTACAAATAAAGAGATGAAAAAAGAAAAAAAAATACAAATCAAATGATGAGACAGAATGCATACCTGTATTGACGGCAGTCAAAGACAAAGTGACGGTTTGTATTGGGAGGAGTGGGGATGGCAGTTATGCCACAATAACGAAAATAATTTGTAATGTAAACACAGTAAAAAAGTATTTAAATTAGGTGAACAATAAATGGTTGTATACATAATAGGGGGAGAAGAAATATTGATAAAAAAAAAAAAATATATATATAGAAAAACAAAGGAAAAGTAAAGTATAAAATAATGGGATATAATGTGTGTAAGTGATTAAGAAACAAAATATACCAAATGAGCGGGGATACAGAAAAGTGTAAAATATAATAGAAAATTAATAATAAAGTAATTAAAAAATAACTCAAATACTATCCAATTATAGTCTCAAAACTTTATTTCTTTTATACGTCCAACGTTCGGCCAATCCGGCCATCTTCAGGAACATCTCAATACCACTTTGCAAACATATAATTTAAAACTTCATTCAGGCTATTCTGCCCAGGTCAAAACATTTACATCTAATTAGTTAATTATCCATTAAAAACACAGTCAAAATTATTTCTCTGCAAACACTATTAATAAACTTTTATCACAACCAAGTTGTGACTACACAACCCTTTCAGCGCCTGATGGACGAGTTTTTGAGGGGAATTGACGAATCTGTATGTCAGATTTATATGGACGATCTCCTAGTGTTCAGTGGGAGCGAAGAAGAACACTTGCAGCATTTACACAGCGTATTCCAAAGAATTAGGAAATTCGGGCTGAAGTTATCTGGAGAGAAATCATCGCTTGGGCAGGAACAAATTAATTTTTTGGGCCACGCGATTTCCAGGGAAGGAGTAAAACCTGACGCGGATAAAGTTGCAGCTATACGGAAGATGGCGGTTCCTAGGGATGTGAAGGGAGTTCCGAGGTTGCTGGGAATTTGAAATTATTACCGTAGATTTGTGCCAGAGATGGCTGGGTACCTCGTCCCACTCAACAATCTTCTCAAAAAAGGGAGAAAGGTAATCATTACACCGATGGTCGAAGACAATATAAGGCGGTGCATAAAGAAGCTGCAACAAGAGCCGGTTCTTGCGTTCCCGGACTTCACTCTTCATTTCAATATCACTACGGACGCGAGTGAGTACGCGCTGGGAGCGGTGTTGTTTCAAGAGAGTGAAGGAGGAGATCGCCCAGTTGCGTACGCCAGTAGGTGCCTGACAGAGACGGAGACCAGATAAAGTGCGCTGGAACGAGAGCTCTTGGGAATAGTGTGGGCTATTGACCACTTTGACACGATGAACAAATAGGGCCTGTGTTCGGAAGAAAGTTTAAAGTACACACTGACCATAGGCCCCTGCAATGGGTGGGAAAGTTGAAGGAGTCTTTGGCCAGGATTACGCGTTGGAAGGAGTTATTGGGACAGTACAATATGGAAATCACATATAAAGCTGGAAAGTGAAAGTGTGGTAGCTGATTGGTTATCTCGAGCAATAACAGTAAATTCAGTAGAAGAAGAGGCCGGGGAACCCTTCATGCAATTCCTGCGGGAGTGGACCCCGGGACAGGAGGAAGAACAGAATGTGGCGGAGGAAAACGATAGGGAAGAATCTTCGTCTAACGAGAGCTCAGAGGAAGGAAGAGCTATAGATATGGAGGAACGTGAGGACATCATTAACGACAAGAGGCGGCAGATTATATGGAAGACAAGAACCACTGGATTAGTCAAAGTTGAGTGTAACAAGTATACGAGGAGCAATATCACGACGATTTGGTCGCAGCCAGGCGTGAAAAGCGACCAGATCTGTAAAATTTTGAATAATGCTTCCAAGCCTGGAGAAAAGTGTCACCTGTACGTAGGGAATGAAACCGTTCGGGAGAAGATCAAGCGGCTACAGCATGATGAACACATAGGAATGGACAGGACATTCGCCCGATGCGAACTGATAGTGGAAACCCTTCAGGAAGACGAACGCCAGAGGTAGGTGACTGTAGCATATCAGGGCAAAACAAATCACCGAGGAATCTCGAAGACACTGCAAGCATTGAAGAGAAGGTACTTTTGGTTGGGGGTGAAGAAGACGACCACTGAAGTTTTAGGAAACTGCGAAGTTTGTCTACGCACAAAGTATGACAGACATCCACCAAAAGGCAGACAAGAGGAGACACCTAC
>NW_027109970.1:144371-151497 GCF_000696795.3 Halyomorpha halys | reverse complement strand
AATTAAAATATGAAAAGAAAATGAAAATTGAGAGGATGAAAATATATGTAACAATAATAGATGATAAAGAGGCAAATTATAAGTATAGTGTACAAAACTTGTAACGCGGGAAAGGAAAATGGATAAAAGTGAAGAAAATAAGGGGAAAGAGTAAAATAAAGAAAGGGGAAAGAAAATAAAAACGAACCTGTTAGCTGGAAGATCAAGCGTCTAATGGAAAAACAGCGCTAATGGCGGTCAAACCCAGAATTAAAAATTTTTATTTCCATAAATATAAAAATATTTTTATTTCCACTTGCTCTCAAAGTACCACAATACTATCTAGTGTTTCACAATGGATTATAGGAGGGGTATAGACTCCTGCAAAAGACATCCCTAAATATTTACAACACACAACTATTGAACAATTGTGAATAATAAGAATGTATTATAAAATTATACAATAAAATAAATTAAAAAAAATAATAATTAAGTATGTCATTTCTTTACTAATACTGATTCTATCTAGATAATTACTTTTGCATATAAATAATATTAGAGTCCAAAGTAATGCTAAAAAGGAATCTGGCTTTTTTTTTCTCTTAAAAAGACAGTATTGGACATACTTTATGGGGACAGTCTTTTAGTTTATGTTTTTTTAAATATATATTTAAACTCATTTAATACAATTGGCAATATATATATATGTATATAAAGTTAAAATTATAATTATGAGAGATAGTTGACCGTGGATGATGAATGAGGAGAAGATGGTTGGGGGTGCGGTCAATGAAAAACACAAATAAGTACAATTAACTTATTTTAATGTGCATATTTACCACAGAGTAAGTGGTGCTCAGGAATTTTTTTTATTTTACTGAAATGCTTAATTTCTAGTTACAAGAGAAAAAATGTTCCAAAATTGTATGTTTTTTTTTCTGTTTTCATAGTGAAACTGGAGAGTGCCAAATTTTTAATTCTTAAATTTAGAATTATATATAACAAACCGAACAATGGGTTTCCATTAGAACTCACACCTATTTTTCGTTACACTACAGTCAGAGTAAACAGTTCAGATTGTGAGACTTCGGAAACAACAGAATAGACAAATTATGAAAGGAGTCTTTTTCACAAATCCCCAAAAAATACTTCTCAAGGGCTCTCAAGCCAAATAAACCAACACATTTGTATAATTAGTACCCAACATTGGTTACCATCCAAAAGATACTTGTTTATGATCCAATCCTTACCTAGAAACACATTATTCCAAATAGACAATCATCTGAGGATGTTGTCGAATACCAACTTAAACATTTCAATAGATTAAAGAAAAATGCCAATCTAAATAAATAAGTACATAATATACAGCAACCACTTATTATCACACCCAAACACCACTGGCTAAGGACACCTGCCTCCTACTAAAGAAGATACAAAATAGATCAATCTGTTGTGACACTACCATATGAACCAAAGACGGCTATTCAACGATAAGGATGAGGACTGCCACAGCGATATTAGTTTAGCTGATATGAAAATTAGAATTTTTTTTATCATTCTCATGGTTCAAAAATTAATATTACTGCAATATCATTTTATATTCCATTTATAATTGAAAAAAATGTGTATTTAGTGCAAATTTTGTATTTATTATTCACAGACAAATTTTAAAATAATTAACAGAAGAATATTCAAATCACATATTATGCACATTTATTGTTTCTATGTTTTTTAATTCTATAAAAACTTTAAAACAGATTATTTCTCATTGGATTATTACCTGTTTCTCTCATAAAATCTGTGTGACGGTTAAGTTGAGAATACTATGGTATTCTTTGTTAAAACATGAATAAGAAATATATTGTTTAGGTAGATATGTCTTGGAATATGGGCAATAGAGTCAGGGGAGTAAGCTGTAAGTGACTGCATAGGGCTCAGAATAGCAAAGGGTCCTGAGGAGGGATATAACAATAACATGGAGAGAAATGGTAAAACAATAAATAGTCTCTCTCAAGGTTATCTTAATCCTAACTATAATTAATTTTTAGTGAGTTGTAAATACTTGATCGTAGATTGGTATGAGGAGAAGATGGTCGGGGTGCAGTCAGTAAAGATACACTAATAAACAAAACTTCACCCTAAGACACTCTGATGAAGGCTTGAAATTTAGGTTGAAACTTCGGCACAAATAACTAAGTTTCATTTATTAGTGTATCTGTGCTAACCACACCCCCGACCATCTTCTCCTTATATAATTTATTCTCTAATATTCCAGACTATTCTAGAGTATACTCATATAAGTAGAAGAACAATAACAAAGTATGACTTTAATTTGTTTTTCTATGTATATAATGATTATAATATATATTAATGTACCCATTAATCTAATTTATTTTCAGTGGATTTCTCATAACTATTGGTTTACAATCATATTCTTATCTCCTTATATTTATTTTTTCTACCAGTTCAGTCGTACATCTTCATAAAATCATATCCATAAAACAAATTTGTTTCAAGAAATCCTTTCTGTCACACATTATTGAAGTTTAAATGTTAGTTCTTAAGTTTTATGGATTAGAAAATGATTTAATTTCTATTTGTAAATAGGTTTAAATAAACTTAAACTTATTTTTGATGTTTCAGAATGGTTTGAATATTCTTGGGAAAATGAGGATGGAAATGAGATTGAAGCTTCCTTAATTCTCACAGGAATAGCAATACTCCTTCTTCCTATATTTTTGGCAGCATCAGTTTTTAAAGTTGGAAATTGGGCCAATGATGGCTACAAACTTGGTCGCCACCTAAGTACATGTTCAAATGATATTACAGTATCAGCAAGTACTGGTTTCAGAGCAGTTTGGAAACATGGAGGTCCAACAGCCCCATTTCTGCATTTGGTATCAGCATTTTGTTTACTCCTACCTAATCTTCTTATTCAAGGCAAACTCATTGAAGAAGATTTGCTACCTAAAGGTTAGTTCGAACTTTCATTGTTGTATTTTTCTAAGCCCGATAAACAATATATATTTATTGCAAAGTAATGGTATTTGTTTGACTATAAAATTAATTTTTGTACTAATACCTAGGGATTAGGTAGGAGAGCTGGTCATCCCAAGGAACATGTCTAGCCCCTCTAAAACGTATAGTTAGCTACGCCAATGATGGTGTCATAGGCAATAGTTATAGCCACCATTATTAATCATAAAACATATTTTTTGAGCATCATATCTCCAGTTAAGTCCACCTGAGCATATGCAAACCCCATTTCATGGGGCTATTTGATGTGTCCCATATTATCAACTAACCCAGTCTAATAAGTTTACTACTTCCATACACTCTATCAACATAATCTTGGCTAATCTGTGAACTGTCGTAGTTCACATAATGTTTTTTTTTCACCTGAATCTGGTACAGAAATTTTAATTATATTTTATTCATGGAGTAAGGTACCTGTAAGGGTAAGACCCAATGTGGTTGTAGTTTTCGTACCGGCCTGAGGCAGCCCTGTCTCCAGTGTTTCTTTCCCTTTAGAGAAGTTCTTGAACTGGTGAAATCAAATTACTCAGTACTGCAATTGAAAAACTGCATGGGATGTTTATGCTAAATTATAGGTTTTTAAGTGCACTGAATTACAACACAAAAAATCCTCCATTTACTCCCATCACATGCAGTTTAAAAAAAAAATACAATCATTGAAAAATCAACATTTTATTACCATTAACACCATGAAAAAAAGTAATTCATTAATTTTCTTATAGATTTTAATTTACAGGAATTGGAATAAGTGCCAACAAAAATCTATCATATCAAGTTTTTGTAATGCTTAAGCTCTATGTTTTATTTAGAGTGAAAGGCTCTATAAGAACTTGTAAAAGTGCTCCAGTGAGAAAATTCTTGATGACATAAAGTTATGTTGGTACACACTTACATGATATTCTCGTCAACTAAGTTTCACATCTCAAGTGCTCTTCTGAGACTTAGTATTTTGAAACACTACAATTTTTCCAACAAAATTTCTTCAAATTTTCCTTATAGTTGTTATTAAAAAATATGAAAATTTGAAGAAAAAAAAACTTTTATTATTATGTATATAAGAAGATGGTCAGGGTTATTATTATGAATTAAAGAACTTCATTGGATTATTTTTTCCACTTTTTCTCATAAATTTCAACTTATTAAAACTTAGGAAAATACTAGAAAAAGTGTTTTCTAAAACTAGTTCTATGTTGCTTGAAAAGTGGAGGTAAAAGATTTAAAATCACTTTTAAAAATCTGAAAAAAATTGAGGATGGCAATATGGCTTACCTAAATTTTTGCTTTGACTTTAGTTTATACTGTTCTACATCTTGAAGAGCTACAGTCCTTTTTCTACAAATTTTCATTCTAGTGTTCCCTGGAAAATAGCAATGAAATGTTGTGTTCTAAGGGTTAGATTGTGACCCAAAAATTCCTACATATAGTTTATGAGGTCTGTGGCTTAAGGTAGCATTGAGAACTGTTCCTGATGAACAGTGCTTATAATTTTTTTTTTAATTGTAACATTTTATTGTTCACTGTAATGTTTTATTGTTTGGCACAGCGATGTAAAACTTGTATGATAAGAATATCATCTGAGGGTGAACATATGTGTAAGTCAACAAACATTTATCTCTCTGAGGCACTTTTACCTTCTCCTCTAAGTTAAAATTTATTAGAAAAAGTAAAAGAAATCAATAGATGTCTTTTTTTCATGATGTTAACGTTTGTTTTTTTCAGGACTGTGTTACATTAATTGAAATAATAAGGAATGTGAATAGAATAAAACTAAACTAACATGGTTTCTTGTGGATTTAGAGTAAATTTCCTTCTATATCTTTTGATGTTCAATTAGCTTTAAAAATCCCTAATAAAAGCTGTTAGTTTCCAAATCATTTTTATTCTATTTGAAAATTATATAGGTATAGTTCTCAGTTAGCTTAACCAGTAGTCCACCTCACCTAAGGAAGTCATTAGTGTTACCTAACCTGCACTAAAGACACCAGTGAAATCACTCATTTGCACAAATCCTAAAAAAGAAAATAATCATTGCTTGTTTTCTTCATGAACATTGCCAAATTACTATTTGATTTTAAAAACCTTATAAGCAGTTTTCATGAATGTAATGGAATTATTGGATAACTTAAGTTATATTGCTAGTATATGTATTAATAATAAATTTTTATTTTAGAAGATGTTTGGAAAACTGATTTAGATTTTTTAATTTCATCGTATGATCGGACAGTAGGCCTTTTGCCTACTTCTAGTGTGGAAAATAATTCAACCAAAACAACACCAGTACCTGTTTCATCAACTACACCTATTGCTCAAGGTTTTCTTATTTTTGCTGGGCAAGGTATAGTGATTAACTTAGTATTAACTTTTCTATGCATATATTTATACCCAATAAGTACTAATATATATTTTTTCATTAGATGGTCAGAAAATTGGGCCAGTAACAATTGAATTCTTCAATTATGCCCTTGCACTTGCAGTTTATGCTGTACGCTATCCAGCTGTATACTGGAATACAAACAAATGTTGGGGAGCTATATTTTCTTTTCAACTTTTTATCAATGGAATTCAGAATCTATTTGTTTATGCTGGTGTTTGTATTTTGTACAAGGTAAAATATTATTATAAAAAGATAAAAGTCAATTTGCATGAATAAATTTCCACTTATATTTCAGATATCAGTTTTTTCCACTTTCATTGCTCTTCTCAACATTATCTTAAATAGAATAGATAGATATAAATTACATTTATATAATTTTATTCTATCTGCAGAATATTCCAACTGAGAATGTGACACACTAGGAAAATGTACCTGGCTCCTTACTTATAACACATCACTATTGAATCATAATCGAGTTAATGAGACTTAGAAAGAAATATTTTGCCTGTTTTAATTTATGTATATATATAGTAATAATTAAAAATTAATTATAAAAATATAAGTGATTTTAATAGTTTTAACTTAATTCTCATAACTAAAGTATAGAATTTGAAGATGACAAGGTCAAATACAAGATTTAATGTTAAATAAATATGAGATTTTTAATTTTATTATGTATAATATTATTGACTCTTAATCTCATGGCGAGTTTCTAGCAATCAGAAACAGAAACTTTTACTATTAAACCCTAATTAAATTAATATCTCTTTTACAAATGTATTTAATTCTAGGAATAACAAAACTAACCAATTTCATAGAATCTTCTTTTGATGATTTTCTCGATTAACTAACACTGACTGCTGACAATCTTTCAGTAAACAAACACTAACAAAACAAATCATTGGTCCTCTTACAATTTTTTACTCACTTCTCATCCACCAAAGTGTGTTGTTTGGCGATCCAAACAAAGAGTCCTTTATTCTTATTGGGTGACTCTTCTTTTTTCAACATGTCTCCCTTGAGCGAGCCAAAAGATGATGAGGACCTCCTCATCCAGGAAACATCATTCCCTGCCCGCGCATAAACAATGAATGCTGCCAAAAATCAAAACCTGTCTCTGTTTCTGTGTTTTGTTTCTGTTTCCATCCCCCTATACAGATCATTACCTTACATCCCCTTTCTTACAGACAATAAATTCAAAAACAATGACGTTCCTCCATCCCTAACCTCCGTCTAGCCCTCAAAGCCCATTACAAACTGTCTTTTATTTACACCAATCTTAAAGATCCAATTCCTTCTCAATACTGTTCCTAGGTTGTGTACCGTATCCCTTGTTCCACTTCTAATTGCAATGCAGCCTACATTGGCGAAACAAAAAATTTACTTAAAGACCGCATAACCCAGCACAAATATTCCGTCTCCTCCCGTAACTTCATGGCTTCTAAATTATCTGAACATTCAAACACACTTTTGACTTTGACAATACCACCATACTAGCTTCAGTCCCTAACGACAAACGATTACACGGTTACAGTCAGCTGGTACTTCAATGTCAGCTGACTGAGGAGATCAGCTGATCATGTGTATATATAAAGATGTGCTGAACCCAATAAAGCCAGTATGTTACAGCAGTTCACACGTGTTACATCTTATTCCTTCTTCTCTTTTTTGACATTTGAAACCCGGGAGCTTTAGATACCGGATTAATTTTCAGTCTAAAAGAAATTTTTTTTCATT